>NC_039491.1:2437651-2627119 GCF_003590095.1 Trichoplusia ni
CCTTGCCTTAAAAGTAGTGTTTAGTGGTTAGTGTGTATTTATACAGTCTAAAATATGCTATTCTCTGTTGAGCCTAAGTCAAATTACCTAGTTAGCAATTTCTGTAGACTATTGTAACTTTTTGAGCACAAGAATAAATAAATAAATGATACATAAATGCGGACAACATCACATACATTGTTCTGAACCCAAAGTAAGTTGCTAAAGCACTTGTGTTATGGAATTCAGATACAACGAAGGTACCACAAACACCCAGACCCGAGACAATGTACAAATGTGAATTTTCACATTGACCCGACCGGGGATCGAACCCGGGACCTCAGAGCTAGCGACACCTTGAAACCGGTGCGTACGCCACTCGACCACGGAGGTTCGTCGTATGAATAATCCATATCATTAGAAACAAGATATGATAGCTGGATTGTCACAATCATTTGTTATCATAATATAATTCTAATGACTTTATCGTAAGCCCCAGTTTTTTAGGGTATTAGAATAAAGGTATTATCTAATCCTATATCCACCTACTACATAATATTTTCTAGCTGATAAAGCCCTATATCTTAAGTTACAATTCGGATTACATTGTGCTAGGTTAGAGAATCAGTATTTGCCGTTTCACCGTCCATCTATCAGCATAGATTGTGATAATCTTAAGAGGATTTCTTAACTTGGAACATTTTGGTATTGTTATTGTGTGCGACCATTGGCGTAATATTCTAAAGTAATTCAAACAGTATTGCCACGCAATGCCGATTCGACTCCGCAAAATTTCGCTAATAACAATTTCCGATGAATGAGTGGAAATTAGATTAAAATAACACTATTCGTATTCTTTCACTATGAAATTCATTGAATTGACAGTAAGTTTTCCGCCCTGAACTGGATTTCCAACTGGTTATCCAATTTCCATTAACTCATCGGCCATTTTAAATACCGGGATTGGGCCCAGGACACTGACTTGAGATAGGAAGGAGTCAACTTTGAGTAGATAAGCTAAGAACTTTATCAATAAAATATATTTCTTATCTGATGCTATACAAAAGATGCTTTTGATACAGGAATTTAGAAAATAAATAGTCGACTACTTCCTAGTGAAGTCATACAAACATTTACACACATACTTAGTTCAAGAGCGCAATGTAAACCATCTAAGTGCATTGTTTACTACTACTTAATATATTTAATTAACAGCATTTACGATTACAAAGCCGGAACATGAATATATTAATATAACCTTCCGTGCTAACAGGGTTATTAAAACCTATTTGGTCGATTTTCTTAAGGCTAAACAATGCTCTGCATTGTCTCCACTAATTACGGTTGTTGTCGCAAGTTATCTTACATATTAATAAAGATTGTAAGCGACATGTTTAAACAGATATCAATCATGTTCTTATCATGTTTAATCAAGAAAATTAACCATTTTCTATACGGGTTCATCAGTATCAGGACCTAACCAAAATTAGCAGAGATGGACTGGTTTCAAGTCACCAAACCTTCGCAAGTGCCACTTCTACAATTAATAGCGTCAATAGAAAATGCTCCAAAGCAAGGATACGCCATTTCGGTTCAATTAGTCTGCTCTGGCTCAGGCAGTTGGAGGTTCCCGGGATGTTTTAATCGGCGATCGCCCTTTATAATCCCAGCCGGGGGCATGGGCGTGGGGGTATGTGGGGCGAAGTCATTAGCGATTCACCCCGGAAAAACTGACGGGGAACTGAGCCAGCCACCAAACCCCTCTCAAAGCTATATTATTACTGCTGTGGAAAGAGACTTTTTGTTAATTGTCTATCCCTAATAATAATCAATGTTCTATATCAACAGTATGCCATACTTGGAAGCTTGCATCCGCGAGCAGATGCGAGTCGACACCGTGGTGCCCTTGGGCGTACCGCACCGAGCCATGACTGATACTAAAATAGGGAGCTATGATGTGCCAGAGGTAATCAAAAGTTTTACTAGCAAATTAAAATCGAGGTTCTTCAATCTCAGGTTTAAAGGTAGTAAGGTTAAACAATCAAAGACCAGAACACAAGTTAATTTTTTCAAGTGTTACCTGATATAATTGGTCAAATAGGAATGACAATCCTCTCCGATGTGTCACGCGACTTTGATTAATCTGTTGCTCGAACAAATTAAGGCTGATTTTAGTTCGAAAAAAAAAAAACAGTTTCAAAGCTTATACTTCTTAAACTAAATGTTCAGATAGTACAACATATTTTTTGGGTGCAATGCGGTGTGTGTGTGTCCAAATTTGACAGCTAATGTTCTTGGAAGCATATATTTATGCGACAGTGAAATACAAATGAAAGCTGTTAATAGCAACGTCACTTTATATTTTACAGGCAAAATCAATTGACTGTAGTAAACATTGATTTGTTTTTTCCCCAGGGTACCATGATAAGCGTTAACTTAACGATGTTGAGTATGGACAAGGAAATTTGGGGTGACCCGGAGAACTTCCGTCCAGAGAGGTACATTAAGAATGGAGTGCTGGATGTGGCCAGTGACAAGAACTTACCCTTCGGTGCAGGTAAACCTTCTATTCCTCCTGGCTGCTATTAACTTCTGATGAATTTTGCCGCGGTTTCTAAAACAGTCGCCATGACAGAATGCCGAACTTGATTGCTTAGTTTGCTGTTTGCTTTCGTTAGAAATTTGGTAGACAATTAGAAAATGCTCCTTAGTATTAGTAACTAGCCTAATTTGAGTAATTGTGAGAAAAACTGGATACCAAATACTGGTACCAGGCATAAATTATATTTCTGCTTCTTGTGGATAATGTGATCATTAGCTCTTCTAATTGAGAAGCTTGAGTAAAATAGAAATACTTTAATAGAACTATATGCATATACAATGCATACTTGTAGGCTAAACTACAACTGCTTGATACGGTTGGTCCGTAGATGAATGACCCTCGATTTAATAACGAGTTCCTCCGCTTTTCGAAAGACACGGTAAGTTTTGTATCCCAGCTTTTTTTCTATACATTCTTGACTGTCGTTACGGGTAGTTAGAACCTAAAAAGTCTGATACGTCTTAATAAGAGCTATCGTGTTGGCCAGGCAGCTGAGTTGAGGAGGTCAGATAGGAAGCCGGTCCTTGTAAGACACTGGTACTTAGGTGCACCGGGTAGACTGGGAGCCGACGACAACATAGTTGGAAAAATACTATAATGACGGTAATTACACTGTATAGATTACTGCAAAAACCTATCCAACGTTTAGACTAACTATACTTCATCGATTAGATACCTAATCGGTTTAACGTGCGAAAAACAGGCAATTATACTGCCGTTACGCATTATCGCATTATAAAATTTAGATAATTATCTAAATCTTCAAATAAATTATGATTAGATTACTTTTTATTTAAATTGCGATTAGAAAAGTGTTACTGTGCGGGTAGAAATTTACGCAGATTATTATGCAACAAAGCTAATAAGGTCCAAACAATGGTAAATGAAAATAAATGAAATGATAAAAACATTAGATAATCATACTTTATAAGGCTTCGATTATTTGTTATTAAGGAGTTGTTCAAATTACAAATTCTGAATGTTTCCCTTAAACTAGTTATCATTATATTTCTCTCATTACCTTAAAAAGGTAAACGATAGATATTTTTTGTTCTTTTCATAGAAACAAATATTAACTAAATAAACGACTGATTTATATCAGTGGTATATTTGATTTAGTTATCTTTATTGCTGCTTTGTATTTGTTTTAGTCGCTTTTAATTCTTAAACTAGACAAAATGACACACCAAGGTTGTTCACCTTTATAAAAACTTAAACAAAAAGAGAATAGATAGAATCATGATACATAAAAGTGATCCTCAAAACAGATCAGAGATACCTAGTCGGAGAAGACATTTTGATCTGGGTTATTGACTGACCTGGGGGCTTAGACAAAGTAACAATTTAAAAACGATAACGAAGTTCGACAAGACTCAATGTATGGGATTGACATAAGCCGCGTTAAATCACGTGGTCAATCGTCATCGTTATCGCAAGTTGGTAGACAATGTAATAATCCATAACGAAATGATAACGAAACGAATTGTCATCGCGTTTGTTCCATACAAATGCGTAGACAAGCAGCACTTTCGGTGTTCGTTATTGTCGCGATCGTGATCGACAAAAAAGATAACGAAACGAACGTTCAAACGTTGTAGTTATCTATACAAAATGGCCGGATTTCATTGAATTGTTTACATACTTTAAAGTTTTTTTCCTTGCGAACGGAGTCAAGGCATCATTTTTATTTTTTGAAAGGAGGTTTTCAATGGTGTTTGCAGATTATTATAGCGTTGGGAGGCGGATCTTGTTGGATCGTTTCGATAGTAATATAGTAAATATTTATATTAATTTATTATTTCTAAAAAAAGTTAGTAATTAAATCCCTTTTTCCAATACTTGGATATGATTATGGTATTTATTTTTCTATTTAGTACTCAGTAGTAATAAGATAAAATTATTTTTTGTATTATTAAATTTGCATTATTTGTACTCATGTCTATGAGTGAACTTTCTCTAATTTAACTTTATTTAAACAATTTATGTCGAGTTAGATATAGAAGGTAACTATTTAAATATTTTTTCGAAAAATAATGTCATAAAGAAGTTTCACTTGTTACCTTTGTGCACTAGTACACACACACATTTCATTTTTTAAGAGAAAAGGATATTATTCTTATCATATCAAATAAATCTAATAATCAAACAAATCTAATCATAATATCAAACTGCATGGTTAACTAACTTTGAAATTTTATTAATATGTAAAATGAAACTGCGCGGACAGCGGTGACAGCAAAATGTTCGATACCATAAACAATATTTCTGTTTTAACGAATATTCGATTCGTCACAACGATCACGACAACGAATTACATTGGCTAGGAAATGATTGTCGTTATCTCACAGATGTCGAAATTCGGTATTGTTTCGCTACAAAGCGATGTTACTTTGTCTAAGCCCCCTGATACTTGCTCCTAAGAGAAACCGAGGAAGAAGAATAGATAGGCTAGAATAGATAGGATATAAACCTATGCTAGATAACAATAGGTTTCCTAATTATATAAACTACAGCAAACAAATTAGTGTGAACATTGGTTCACTAAAATTTATAAACCTACGGACTGTTGCTTTACCTCACTTTTATTTAATTAATTATTTCTTGAAATTGCAGCAGCAGAAATAGGTCAATCATGTCCAAAACGTACGGACAGACAGAGAGCCAGAGATACAGAACAATAAATATAATGATACCTACTTAATCTGATACCCATATCCTACTTAGTAAATTGATTTCTTAACATCCATATAACACTCAGACCGTTTGGCACTAGAAACTAGTCCATAAACATGCCACAGCTGACTCAATAACCTCATTATTACTTGCAACACTGAATGCAAAGTATTTTCACTCTTTACTATGCTTCAAAAAATATACTACGTGGTGTGGTAGTCAGTGGTATTTTGCTCGTTTTGTCCATCTGTGATGACTGTAAAAATCCGTTTAATCCGTAGTAAGATAGATAATTAAAAATTATCAGACACATATTTTTCCTTATCTGAACAACAATTGACAAAGATAAACTGCTTTGATGTTTTGGAGGCCTGTGACGTAGTGCCTTAGAAAATATATGTACCTATATACAAAGAAGTGACGTCACGCAGGAATAAAATTTATTTTATATAGCCTGTTTTAGATCGCACTGCTGGGCAAAGGCCGGGAATTGCAAAGGATAGAAAGGTTTTGAAGAGAAAGAAAAAATACGTATCTATTATTATTCTTTAAGTCCACTATACTCAACTCCTTATTGTGCACAGTACTTAGGTATAGCTCTTATGGATAAACGTGGAAATCACGCCATTATCCCCAGAATACAAAAAAAGAAGAATAATTCAGATTAAAAGAAGTACTGTAACGAGAATTTTAGCAAAATATTTTCAATTATAAACGTAAAAAAATATTAAGTCTTTTATTATTAAATTATTTAAGAATTAAAAAGATAACTTATTCATTTCATAAATCTACATATATTTGAGTTAATAAATAATTAAACTCATGTATTTATTCATGTGGGTATATATTTAGGCATATTTTTATGTTATTTTTATTGATAGCTATACAATCATTTTAATTCCGTGACGGGTGTGTGTAAACAATGTTTTTCCTTCTTTCTAGGTCATTTTTTTGTCCAAAATACAATTAAATATTTATTTTAACAGGGAGAAGATTATGTGCCGGTGAGACCTACGCCCGGCAGTCAATGTTCCAAGTGTTCGCAGCGTTCATGCAGGCATTTAGCGTGTCTACTGCTGACGGGAAACCTCTGAAGAAGCCATCACGAAGGATCCAAGGCATCATCACCACGATCCCAGAGTTCTGGGTCAAACTTACCCCCAGAACATGAAACATAATACAAAATTTATCATTAAAAAAAAAGAACTCGTTTGTTAAGTGATTGATTTAAGGTTTTAAATCCATTTAAATAGTTCTACACTTCCTTAACAAGCTCACAGGCATCATTATCTTCAAATGATTGCAACTTCTGAGCCAAAGCACGTCTCCACTGCTCCTTCTCAGGCCTTTTCAGAGCCTGTGAGATTGAAATCTCCTGAGAAACTGGAACAGTACTGGATACACACAAGTTGCTGAAACCATACCGATCAGGCTGCTTTCCTTGCGTCTTCTGTCTTTCATAAGGCTCTGAAAAGGCCTGAGAAGGAGCAGTGGAGACGTGCTTTGGCTCAGAAGTTGCAATCATTTGAAGATAATAATATTCATACCTAGATAGTGCTTAACCTGCCCTAAGTTTTTAAATTCAGCATTTGAAATTAAAGACTTAGGGCAGGTTAAGCACTATCTAGGTATGAATATTAGTGTTCACAAAACTTGTAATAACCATGAGATAACTGTAGATCAACAACAGTACATAGAAGAATTATTACGAAAATTTAATATGAGTCATTGTAAAACAGCTGATACACCTATAGAAAGTAAATTAAATATAACAAAAGCAGAAAAATGTACAGAGGGAATTAGCTATCAAAAACTTTTGGGTTGTCTTATGTATTTGGCTGTCATGACAAGACCTGATATTGCATACTCTGTTAGTTATCTAAGTCAATTTAATACTAGCTACAATGTTGAACATTGGAACTATGCTAAAAGGGTTCTCAGGTACTTAAAAAAGACTAAAATGTATTGTTTAAAGTTTAGTAGTCAAGGGGAGAGCCTACATGGTTATGTTGATGCTGATTGGGCGAGTGACAGTCTAGATAGAAAGTCTTACAGTGGATTTTGTTTTGTAATGTCAGGGACAGTTGTTTCATGGCAAAGTAGGAAGCAGAAGGTTACAGCCTTATCCAGCACAGAGGCTGAATATGTTGCGCTCTCTGAAGCTTGCAGGGAGGCGATATATCTAAGACAACTATTGTATGAATTAACTGGGCCCATAACCTATTAAAACACGTTGGATATTTTCCATGAACTATATTTGACAATCCACACGGCCATCTATTCTTACACGCCATCTATTTTAGACTTAAGTATAAAAAATGGGAGTTAAGTATAAGAATATTAGTTTATATAAGCTTGACAATGTATTTATAACGACTGTCATTTGAATGTTTGTAAAACCCCCGTGGCAGAAGAATTGAATAACTAAGTGCGGGAAGAGTTAAAAAAAAGTAAGAACGTCAAATCGATTGTCAAAAAAAATATGTAATTAACACACATTTAAAGTCTATAGTAGATAATGCTACGTTATATTATCAAGGCCTGGCCGAAACGTCACTTAATTTTAAGTCGCTAATTTTCCAGGATTACAAATATCATATTTAATAGATCGCGATCTGTTACTTGTTGTCGATAAAAATAAATCTGCGAAAACGTTAGGTAGGTACACAGCTGCGTGTGACAATGTTGTTAGATTAGACAATTATATCACTATTATTTAGTTTTAGATTGCAAATAATAACTTAATTCTACTTTTAATGAAGATTGATGCTCATAAATAATAGGGATGATGACATTTATTTTTTCAGTGCCCGTCTTGTAGTTTAATAATGGGTACGATTTTTGTATTTAGTGGATGGCACTTACGCGTGACGTTTGCCTTGTGTATTCATTTTACGAAACAGTTTTGTCACAATTCCCCTCGCAAAACTTTAAAGTACCTAGTTTATCTTTGTAAATTATTGTTGTTCAGATAAGGGCAAAAATACGTGTCTAATATTTTTGAATTTTCTCTCTGATAGACTAGAAACATTTTCACTTTTTACAATTTAGTGTCATCATGCCTATTATTAAAGTTTTTGTACAATAAAAAATACTGTTCGCGTGCCTGCTGGAACTTAAATAGGCAACTATACTCCACTGGTTTAGGAATTAAAAAAAGGTAGGTAAATCTCCGTGAGCTTTTCTGTCCAAAAATTCAGTAAACATACATAGATTACTAAATCATTTGCACCGCTAAATAACATTAGACTACCAATTTACTAATACATATTATTATTATTATAAGTTCGTTTGTCTGAACTTGCTACTCTCAGGAACTTCTGTTTCGAATGGATAAAATCTTTCTGTGTTGGAAAGTCCATTTATAGAGGAAGGCTTCATGATATACTTATAACATTTCGCCATGAATCTAGCTGACTGGCTGGTAAACAGCAGTAAATGTGTTATAAAACGGAGATCAAAATTATTTGGTTAGGGTTACGTTAAAGTAATGTATGAGGGAATTGTTGTCCTTAAAAAGTTCTAAAAAGTCTGTGACAGCAAGTCTACATTTCCAGGTTTACTCATTATAACGTTTTTAAGACATTAAAGTTTTTTAAACAACTCTTATTATCGAAGGTTTTAATAAAAATGGTGTAACCAAAAAAATATTTCGAAGTCATACAAAGCCGAGAGGGTCAGTTATTGTTAGATAACTTTCTTTAAGTACTGAAACAAATGGAGTATAGTTCCAGATCTAAATAGTTTATTTACTTAAACTGCTTATTGTATATGTATTTATGTGTATCATTTTTTGTATAATAAAAATATAATAAGCAATAAAAAAACAATTATTTTTCGACCAACCCTAGTGAAGCAGTTAAGTCTTATGCTTTCTCTGTCACTTCAAGCTGTATAAAAGAGACAGGATATCTAAGAAATTTAATAAATTACTTCCTATTTAAAGCTCAAATTTTGAAAAAAAAAATGTTTATCTTTTATCTTTCTACGCTTAATTAACGGTAACGAAATAGTGGCAACTAATCCGAAGATTACATGATATTAAATAGATACTGAAATATTTTTTTTGAAATTATTTCCATTGGCGGCCTACTTACGAAAATGTCATAGCCTAGTTATTTTTAATCCATAATAATCTTCTTATATATAAAAATTAATTGCTGTTTGTTAGTCTCGCTAAAACTCGAGAATGGCTGAACCGTTTTGGCTAATTTTTAGTCTTGAAATATTCATACCAGTCCAGGGAAGAAACGACCAAGAAAAAATACTACGCGAGTAAAACCGCAGGGAACAGCTAGTATACAATAGTTCTGCATCTGCTTTGAGGGCTACTCCAGGCTCGAGACACACAGATCAGGCTCACAAAGTTACCTAGAAACTAAATGTATTGCATTTCTTCATAGCCTAGCTAGATCCTAAACCTGGTCAAAGGCATCCCCCTTTCACTTCCAGCCCTATCTTTGCAGATTTCTAGAAGCACCACACAGCGTTCCATAACGCAAGCAACAGATATCTGAAAAAAACGACCAGGCTTAAGTGGGAGTGGGTTGGTCATTTCGATCATCGCCTACTGGACGCCAGAGGAAGGACATTGTCGCCTAAATCGTACGCTACGAAGATGGTGTGATGATCTAGTCAGAAGCGCGCGCGAACGAAATTGCAAAAAATAATGCAACAATTGAAAAAGCCTATCAAATCGCGCGAAATGGGGATTTCCCGCTATCGCCTACAGATTAAAAATATTTCGCAATATTTACGATTGTCATCTTACGTCACGTGAAATGGTCCGTCGAAAAATTGGACCGTGATAAGATACCGGTATTTAATACAGCCTATTTGTTTACAATTTATTTATTCAGTACATTCTAGATTGTTTATGCTTGGTATTATTTATTGCGAGTGCATGGATGGACTGATGGTCTAGTGGTTAGAGGCCCTGGCTGATGTACCGGAGGTCATAGGTTCGATTTCCACCCAGTATAGATATGAGTTTGTGTGATGAGCACGACTATTCGTTCTGTGTCTGGGTTTAGTTTATTTGTACAAATTTAGAAGTATATAAGTATGTCTATCAGTTGTCGAGCAGGTTCGAGTTTGACGCTAAATAGCGTTGTGTGAAATTAGTGGTTGAGGTGGTTAGTACATTATTATACAACCAACGTGGCAGTTCTGAATTGTTGTGTTCTTTGAGACACCAATATTTGAATTGATAAAGATAACTTCATTTGTTGGAATATAAGTAGAACAAAGTGCTTAGTATTACAATATAATATGACGTCCATTCGACTGTTCGTGGTATACAAATATTTACTTAATATAATACTTCATTTATAAAGTAAATTCCATTATTCTATTGCAAACATCTAAAATGAAGTACAAAAAAAGAACAATACACTTGTCATGTCTAATTCACATGACTGTATAATATGATGTAAATAAGAAAGGTCGAAATCAATGGTTTATTTCGTCGTCTATAGTTACTCCTTCATTTTCATACTTTCCACTAAAAACTGAAACTCTTGCTTATACACACAACTCATTATCATTATTTTTGGATGAGAAAAGACCAAAATAATCGAAAACGTATAAGAACTTAACCTTCTATTCAAATTAATGTAGTAGTATTGTCGTTAAAAACGAAGGTACAAGTGGAAAAGTGTTCTTCCATGGTGAATAGTTATGACTTCAATGCACGCCGAGAGCACGGCGCGCGGCGCCGCGGCGGTGGGATATGTTGACATCGGTCTCTCGCCGACTGAAAACATCCCGGGTCCCTACATCTTCCTGGATCGCAACTACGCATGCTCTGCGAGTCTCTGGGAAGCCTTAGTCCTTTTGGACCTTAACCCTCACCCCTCATGACCGAACACACAGGATGTCGCGTCTCTTTCGTTATAATCCAAGTTTCCATTACCTTTCCAAGATTTTTTTATGCATATAACAAGCAGTTACCTCGACCTCAGGTTAACGAGTAGCAAACACGAATGTTTTTGTGTTTAGCGACACAGTTATTTTTTATTGCAATTGTGGTAATTTTGAAGTACGTTGTGTGATGTAATAAAACATGTTTTTGTGTACATTTAAGACTACTGGACATTGAACGTGCCTGTAATCTGCATCTAATGGCCTACTTTTGTTACCAACTTTTACATCTGTTTATCATATTTTTCCTTCACATACAGAAACCTACCTGTTTCATATTATCCGTATTTATTATTTTTGGACATAGCCAAGGACTCTACTGATAGAATCTTCGTAAAAAATAATTAGGTACAACCCCGCAGCAAACAGCAAAATTGTTGCTGTACAATAAATAATGTCCTTTTTTCAACTTAGTAAAGACTGCACTCTAGGCTATAAAGGCGACATGACCATATTTACTAGACAACATTGCTTTGGACATAAATAAGTATGTTTACCTTCGAGACAACATGTCACTTTACTGATCAAACAGACGAGATAAGTGCGTATGCTATAACCAATTACATGGTATCTAGCAAAATTATACACTACCCCACTTAACTTCTAGATGGTGTTGTTTATACTGATTAGAAAATGACTAAATTATGAGGAAAAAAATGCATAATTGTTTCCTTTCTATGACGTTTAGAATAATGAAATAATACATTTAGTACTTTGCTGATAGGCACCTCTATAACCGTTTGCCTGTTATCTACTCGGTACGCACGTATGTTAAGTAATCTTTAAGCGCGCAGATTCGAACTGACAGCAATATTTTCTAAGGTCCTCATGACTGTCGAGGAATTGGTTCGTGATGAGACCTTTTTTCCGCACGTAGGCTCCAAATCGGCCCACAACTGCAACAGCATTTTGTAGTGACGATACATAACTGTGACAATTAAAACGTCATCATTTTTTTATTTAAGTACGTATTCAAATAAGGAAACCAGTCAAACTATAGTTTATGATATTTTTTACGACAGAAATACTTTTACAGATTGTCATGTCAAACCAACATTCACTATGCTGTTAGCGGGACTTCATAGTTCCAAATCTCAAAGCTTTATATCAACACAGACTTGTTAATTTGATGTCTAAACGCTAATTTTGACACTTCACAAGATCATAAAGAAATACATTATCAAGATGATGTGATCGCTCGAAGAAAAAAGTGATGTGAAACATGCTTTCTTAGTGGTGTCGTTGGAACTAAAAATTTAATTATTATCTTTTGAACCCTCTTGTTAATGAACACGTAATTAAAGTATTAAAGTTAATACTTAAAATAGGTCTGCTTAGAACAGGCATCAAGCATGCAACTGAGCAAAGGTCTTTCCCAAATCTTTTTCCGATTCTTACCGCGCTCCTGTCGAACAAGCTCTTGCGGTTCGATTTCATAAAATCCCGCCACTTTCGCCCGGCTTCCGGGTCTGGCTTCGGCGGCAATAGCGTCTCCCAGTTGGTTTGCATTGTAATTTGCCCAAAAGTACTCGAATTAAGTTAATTATTAATTGCTAAGATCAAGAAACAAGACTAATTATCGAATATATCAGTTGAAATGTCGTTAAATTTTCGTTAGGGAAATATAAATAGAGCATTTTTAAATGGTTTCAATTTATCGATACGTTGACGACGGAACATCACTATTACGTAGTAAGGTAATTGAAGAATGCATTAAGGTCACAACCACGTAAACGTTATAACGGACGAATAACTGGCCACCAACCAAATGTTTGTGCATTTTGACTTCAAAAATAATGGCACTTTCTAAAGGGCTTACAAGCAATTCTCTCACATTTCAAACAACTATTTTAACACAAAAATGTTGCTTAGAATTCACCTCCGTCAAGAGCTCAAGAAAAAGAAGTTATTATCTATTGGTAATCCTTTGTCAATGGCCACATTGTCTTAGATGGATCATTGTTCTTAAAATAACCAAGACTTACGAAATAGGCACTAAACATAAGTTATAGTGCTTTGTTGCATGTCTGTCTCGAGAATGACCAAGAGACATGTGTATGCATAATGCTTACATGTACTTCGTGCTTCTCTCTATCCCGTAAAACTGTGCTCAGCATCTCTAATCCAATGACATCGTTAAAGGCAACAGAAAACCCTCGAATGTTTGAGATGGCAGGTCAAAGTCACGTGACTTTTCGAAAAAAGGTGTAATTTCCATACATTTGAGCGTTATTTATTGACGTTAAGGATGGTTTTTAAAACTTTCTTCATTATGGTGCCCGATATTTATGGTCGGTATTTGTGGTCACCTTACACTTATGCCGCCGTTTTTATGGGCATACATCAAAAGTGTGACAGCGTGCTACAAGATGTAGAGCGGCGTCTCTCTTCCACTTTTTACATTACTTAAACAGCTAGTCCCTTACTTCTAAAAATAGCTTTTAAAATTCCTCTTACGGTACCCGATACTTTTTATTCTTGGTCTTATTGTTATACTCTTGCGCATTTTTTGTTCCCGTAGCGGCCGTAGACCGCCAAGCCTACCAAATCACCAAATCTTTTTAAAACTACGAGCTTAGCCAAGTTTGATGTTCCGTTAGTTTAGTATGCGGTTGTCAAAAAGCGGTTAGTTTTATTTCTTTTTGTCAGTAATTACCTATCAGTCAATTTCCTTACACTTCTGAATAATGACTTCTTAAACCAGATGCGGAACAAATGCCTAACGGTAGTCTTTCTAAAACTGTTCACGTTTTTCAGACTTCTGGGTGAAATTGACTAGCTTAATCACTGGATTCCATTTTGAGATTAGAAAACAACAGTTAGAATTATATTCTTTTTTGGGTTTCTGACACCCTGCTGACTCTCCCGTGTGTCACTCCGTCTATAATCGGGCTGTAACTCAGGAAGTCAACTTTTTACACACGATATATCACTGCCAAACAGTATCAAAGTTAAACAACGGTTTTTAAGTTTAGTTTTTTGTGTTTTTCTCTTTTATTTTTTTTTTACCCAACCGGTTAGTTTTCTCAGTGTCGCGAGTCCAACTCGCACTTGAACTCTTGTACTGTTTGTGGATTCAAGTCACCTTTACGTTACGACCAGTAAAATTTATGATAGATTTTGTCTATTGTCAGTTCTGTTTAAGGAATTTCTTTTTGCGTAGGTAGATCCGGATCTACACAAAAAAAAATTGGCAAAGCTAGCTTTCGGTAAAATAGTAATGATTGGTTTTTATATGAACACTAGCTGACTTAAAATATTTCTATAATATGTCTGGTGTACGAAAATCCTTAGAAACGAAGAAAATAAATGTTAAGAGTGGAAAACCTATCATTAGAGGTATAAAAATTATATGGTAGCCAATTCTAGGAGGAGTGTAGCACCTATAAATAACATGAGCATTTTATACATCAGATTAGTAGAATCGATAGCACGTCACTATTTTGATGGATCTACCTAGTAACAGCTAAAAACAAGCAACTCAAATGCGTCGTACGGGAGATAATAGCCACGGTACAAATTGGATTTTCCGTGAAACCACCACATAAAAATAGATACAAGACGAAATAAATCAATTCACACTTCAATTTAAATGCAACTTTACAGATACTTAGATTTACACATTTATTACATACATTGGTTCAATTAATAACATCTTATAACCTTTATAAAGGTCATTGCAGGTTTTTCTGAATAACGATTATATTTGTTTTTTTAAAACCTGACGCAAAAAGAGAAGTGTTGTGTTAAGACGTGTCTGTTTGTCTGAGACATCACGTAACTTAAGAGAACTCTCTAAACTGAAAAAATCAAAATGAAACTCTCCAAAAGTTGTGTGAAGTGAACGTGGTGAAGAATAACCGAATGTCTGTAAATATACTCGAGTGGGAACTCAAGTGCAAGCGCTTTGAAATAGAATATCGATGACTTAGTCCAGACAGTTCTTAGCTTTGATTGGTAGTTGGAAAATGGAGTAGGGAAACCAATTGTCAAGTGAGAGTATCAATTATTACATCTTAGTCCTTGCAATTCTGATAAAGATGATTTGTCAAGTGGGTAAATGCCGGTGGTTTTTGAAAATACCAATTTATCTTGAATTTTATACTATAAAATTTCAAATTCCTATCTAACCTTTGAAAATCTGCTACTCATGTTGATTTTGCAAATCTCAATGACAAGATCATGTGTGAAGATACTGTCTCTATCTAAGCAATAAAATCATATTCTTATCTTAGCTTTATTATTATTAATGATAATATTACTTTATCTTATCAGTTACGCAACTAAATATTTGCAATCTAAAGTGCATCTCTACACCTGTTTCTGTTATCCACAATTGACCATAAATACTATGTTATGTTGTTTTGTTTTTTTTGTAATCTCCTTAATTACTGTATTCATTCTAGTATGGAACATCATGCTGCAATCACATTATTTTCACACACTGACTATTTTACCTTTCCTTTGGGTAGGTGGCGAGATAATCTTGTTCATCTGCCTCCCTAGAGGAGGAAGGGAGAAGTGTTTGACTGTTACTGTCTAAACCTGAACAAACCTGAAACGTCTTCTGCACCTGGGCGGTACGAGGAAAAAAGTTCAGTAATTCATCACGCAGAGAGTACAAAAATAAATAAAATAAACTACGAAAGATGGGATACAAAATTGGTATAGAAATATTTAGATATACTGGCAAAAAGTTAGGGTTCCTGTTAAGATACCTACTGAAATATTGGAATACTTATTTACATTTTAGAAAGCTCAGAGGACCATAGGTGCTTTACCTGCTAGGCTAGCGAGAGTTTTCAAAATGGTTATAGCCGCCTCGGGACGCCAAGGGCAAAGGGGATACATGGGCAAGGACAAGGACTTATAATCAACAAAAGTCTTACACTCCCTTCGACTCAGCTGACAGTAGGAGAAAGCATCTGAGGATTTCTTCCTTCCAATTCGAAAAAAAGGGTAGGTATCGTATGCCGTTTTCGGATTGGAAGTTAGACGAGGACAGATATTGGCGACCGTGAATGCCGTTACCTATCTCAGCTGGAACGTGTAACGACTTAAATAACCAATTAATTATATTTATCAGTTTAAATCAGTTTGAGGATACAGTTATAATGAGGAAACGTATATGATATAGGTTCCGTTCGTCATAATTGAGTTAATGCATTACGGCTAGATTACGAGATAAATTTCTTTATCGATGATAATAGTGAAGGAAAAATCTTTTTTGGCATGGCTTTGTCATAAATCAAGGATTTGAATACTTATAGGCGGAAAAGCTTCCGCTTTATAAATGTTTTTTGCAGGAGGCATGCAAAAACATGTACCTACTAAAGATAAAAGCCTTTATCTCATCCAATTGGCATTGTTGGGTTTTTGCTGTATGCACGTCACA
This sequence comes from Trichoplusia ni, assembly GCF_003590095.1. Lineage (NCBI taxonomy): Eukaryota > Metazoa > Arthropoda > Insecta > Lepidoptera > Noctuidae > Trichoplusia > Trichoplusia ni. The sequence continues at coordinate 2,454,223 of NC_039491.1, forward strand.
AATTTATTTTTAGCACGTAATGCCAAATATGGAATTATAATAGGATTATGATTACATATTACAGTCATATTATGATGTATCTACGCTTTTGTGTACGAGCGGACTTCAGCAGGACAGAATATTTAAATTAAATTTTGACAATAATTAACTTTAGAAGAAAACACTTTTTCATATTAAAAATTAGGCACATATGTAGGTACATTGTACATAAGTCTCGTGACTAATTGATACGACATGCCATTTCTATACAATTTAGCTTTTTTACATAAACACGACATGATACGTGCATTGCACTTCACCATCTCGCTTCCACAATAGAAAAAGGAACTTATTGTAAAGGATTAAAAGTATTATTTCCTATACATATATCTACTTAGCTACATGTGTTTTTTATCATTTTGAAAAGTGATTACAATTAATGACGTATTGTTTAATCAAGGTCAGTGATAAGCTGCTTTACTAATTAATCTGTCATTTTACGATATTGTAAATATTTACAAGTAGAGCTATAAAATTAGGTCATTGCCTTAAAGACCTAGATCTTTTAGTGCTGTACTTTAATTTGAGAATGCTTATTAATTTTATGACTATAGAGACTAACGTACATAACTTAATGACGGAAGTATTTTAAAACCCGACATAGAAAGAGTGGAAGGTATTATTGGTTTGTGCGAGACAAAGCGACACGCTCCGGCCAAACGCGGGATAAGTTGCACGGCGGCGGTTCAGGTTTAGTCACTAAAAGTCTGACACTAAAAAACCCATTTCTGCCCTCGAGTATTTGGGTATCCATGAGGATTCCCGCATTTACAAGAAAAGAGTTATAGGGCCTCTATTTATAAGAAATCGTAAGAAGAACTGGAACAGAAGAAAAAAAGAGAAGAGTGTCCATTACACTTCTGTAATCTGTAGTAGTGGAATCGCTCGGGAAAAAAAAAGTAATACATAGTAAAAATATGTTAGTTAATATTTACAAACATAGCATGATGGCAGACGGATGGACAGTGGTCAACTTTACAAAGTATACGGCAACCGCGCAGTAGCTTGTGTGCCACTTCTCTTTTATATTATATCTTCTATGTTCCATGTTTGTAATTATAACTATACAAACATGCCGCGGTTTTATTAACGAATGTTTTATCATCGCAATCGTCGAACCAAATAGCCGGATCTATGTGGACCATCAACAAAAAGAAAAAAAAAAACAATCCAATCGTAGCCGAATGCGGACGGTTTTCTGTGCAATTTTTTTCTGGGACTTTTAACAATGACTTCTGATTTAGATGGATCTATAAAAACTATTTTGATTCGTTTGTAATAAGTTACTGTTAATGTAGAACGGTAAAAACTGTGCGTACTTTTTTCAAATCGATTTTCGTAGCAATCTAAGTTTCCAATGTAAGGCTACATTTGATTCTTTTCCTACTACCTTTAATAGACGTATATATTTTTTTATAGGAACTAACGCTATCTGGATCGCCCGACCAGTTTCGGCCTAACGAAACCCGGATATCGTTAACTGACCGCGACGGTGGAATACCGAGTAGAATGGAATACAGAGTAGAGAGTAGAACTCTCTAGTTTCCTGCTTTTATATATTTAAGTATATTATATTATATTAAATATCTTCCTACCTTTTATATTCCATTGACCCACTCAACTCCTAAACTCTGTTGAAAATGTTACGTAGGGGAATAAACGTTTCGATTATTTGGGCCATCCTAGCGAATAGGTATTCCTAGTTTACAAACATTCACCGTCTCATACTGTAGCTATATACCTCTTTGCGGTGCAGATAAATCGTCGCGGGATCTCGCAAAAGTGCAGTTCATTCATTTTGAGGTACGCCGCAAACAGTGGCTTCTTGTTCTGTCATTAGCCTACGTAGGAATACCTTACCAGCTGATCCAAAACTATGTTCTGTGAATAAAAAAAAGGCATGCGGAAGGAATCCAATCGGTCCAGCCGTTTATGTGAGTGATAAAGACACGTGCAGTTGATAAAAAAGGTGATAAATATTAGGTATTGATGTTTAAGAATTTCACACAAGCTGCAATTTTTATATTTAAATAAATAATTCTAATAGTTAAGGTAAATGTCAATATTAGTTATCATAAAGTATACGTAGGTTAAGGGTCTGATAGAAGATGAAGATGCCATTATCGACTGTACCTTGCAGACTTCCTAATCCTTGTAGACTTCCTTTAACACAGGGAACAAGAAGGTTTATGAATGCTTTCCTAATCCCTACAGAAAGGAGCCAAACGGAAACGCTTTCGCAGACTACCAAGGAATCGTTGTATCTACCTCGTTTTTTTCCCAGTGGAAATCCTCATATCTACGTTTGGCCTGGGGAAGGCGAAGGAGTGTACTGAACTCCTACCAGCTAAAACCCGGAGTGCTTTCCCGTTCTCTTATGTCGGAGGCTAAGCGGGAACGCTTTCGCACAATACCACGAAACAGTTTCATTTCTCGGTTTAACTGTGCAGTAAGTAGACAAACCAGGGTCAATTAGTATCAATATCACGAACTGATTCTTTTCATGTATTATGTAGTTATGATAGATTATTTTCAGTTATAAGGCGGTTATCTCAATTGACCTTCCATATTAATTACTGGATTCTTTAAATATTATGAAATATTATTCGTAAATGAGTAAGGCTTGATTTGACAACGACAAAAAAATATATTTATCAGAAACGAGTTCGCCATTATTTAAAAAATTAATCAATTTGTAGGTAATTGGTAATCAAGCGCTCTCTTTGATTTTTTTAGCCCTATTTATATCCTGATTAAGGAATAGATATATTTTAAGATGGGAAATACTTTTAAAAGAATCCAAGATTTTTACTGTTTCTCGGTGGCGTCTCAAAAGAATTTTAGAAAGGACATTTAACTTTGCGTTTGGCAAACATAAATGTGTAAGTATGAAAAATTAAACAAAAACTAGAAAAAGAATTCTGTTTTTTTTTTGTATAGTTATTACTTTAATTGAAGAACAAATTGGTAATCGACTCATTGTAATAAAACGAATAAATGTTATTAATCAAGATTATGTTTGTACATACCTATGTGCCGGTCTGTTAAACACCACGCAGTTACAATAAGATTTATTGTTGGAAACGAATGCATTTAAATTTTATGAACCTAAGCGTGTTCAATTAATTTTCATTTCGTAAAAACTGGAATAGGTTTTAGATGATGGATTATTATTATTTTCCTCCGCGAATACGTTTAAAGCTGAAGTGTTTTGGTTTTGCTTGTATTCAAGAAAAGTATTGAAATGAAATCATTGCAAATAGGTTATTTTATCACTTTTGCATGTTTTTTTTAGAACGCTGCAGCCGAAATTTCTTATCTGACTACCCTGTGACGCTGTGGAGAAATGTCGAAACAAACTCAGGGGTCGCAGTCTATTTTAAAGTCCAGTCCATTAAAGCTTTACCTAAGTATCATGTTTCAAATTCTGAGATGGCCTTTGTTCCTATAGCCGTATTTTGTATCAATGAGCTAGGCTACCGCAGTTACTCGCTTGTCAGCCTGCCGCATAAATCTTCATGAACATACACTGTTCATAGCAAGCAATGAGAAATAATAATAATAAAATTGTCCCACATAAATATTGTTCACATTCCGATCGATACTTAAAAAAACATAAATTGTCATACATAGAACAGAATTATGTCAATATGAATAATGTAGATCCAATGATTACCTACAACAGGTTTTTCATGCGTGTTGAAACTTTAGCTTATTTTTCAAATCGCTTTAACAATAGAAGATTTATTTATGGCCATCAAAGCAACAAGCAAATTAATTCTTATCTGTAAATATTTATAGTAATCTTAGATTATTTTGTGATTGCGTGTTTTTATCACTAAAACGAAAATTCAACAATTTTAAGAACGAAAATTTTAGTAGAGTTTGGTGTTCCGTAGGACATAAAATAAAATAACACGTACGTGTATACTTTATTTCTATTACAGCCGTTATCTACCGTACCGATTGTACTTGCATACAGTGGCAAGAGCAAGGCTACAAAACTGCTTTACACCAAGCGTCATCAAACAGCAATATAATACGAATTAATAGATGTAGATTTTTGGTAGACATGTTTCGTCATAATAACAAGTTGTGGCCTTGCCCTTAGTTTTACAATCAGCTTAATCTAAATCTGGGCATTCTAAGCATATTTTCTACGGAATCATTGAAAATTGAGTACGGGGCGCAACACTCACGGTCAATACAATGAATTACCAAATATTGTATGCTTAAGAGAATAGAATAATTTCAAATGTAATTCAATCGTCATTAATTCATCAGCCATTTAAATAGCAGAATCGTGGCCGTGTGCAATACATGACTGAATTATGGTTCCATAGATGTAAAGGACCATACGCCAGCGGTTCACACTTGACCGTATTTTCATAAAGTACCTGCATTCATTTGAGAGTCCGTATTACAGAATGTTTAGTTAAAAGATTAGTAGGTACATCTGTCGTCGACAAATCGAAGGGCATGGCCTTCAACGTTGTGATAAACGAGTTAACCTTTTTGAACTGTTAACGACCTCAAAAGACGTAATAGATTTATAACTTTGTTTGTGTTTTATTGTTTGTAATCTGTGTTTCTAATGTAATATGAACTTTACAATGTTAACTAACTTTACAATGGTTGAGTTTTACAATGTTTGTTACTATCATAAAATGTATTATTTTAAGTCTTAGTGAATTTGACGTCTGTTGTTGCCGTCTTTTCAATCAAGTTACTATCGTGCGCTTTTCATTGAACTGTATGTATAATATTTTACCGATTTTGGACTTAAATTATGATACATTTAGGCGGTTAGATCTGTCTACATATTGTGTCGGAACCGCACCGGAGTCAACCGCAATCCTTAATCTTGAGCTGAGGCAGGGTCGCGAGTCGAATTAAATAATGAATCATTTTCATGATAGTTAAAACTATCAAAATACTATAAAAGATCCACTAATGCTTGTGACGCACGAGTCGTGTCATGCATGCGACTTGACAACGATTAAATTCTTAAGTGCTGAAGCCGTTTTTTTTAAAGACGTGTTATAATAATAAAACAGTTTTTTAATACAATGTTACCTACCAAATAAGCTGGCAAGGTATTTAGATAATTAATGGCAACTAACCGATTGGCTACATAAATTATCTTCGAAAAGGAAATGTGTAGGAAGCTTTCGTTTATAGCAATCACACTACCGAGATTTGCACTAGATAAAAGGTTAAAGGTCATTCGATGTTATTATCAAAGGCGTGTAAGGAACTTGGTTTCCGTCCGTTTCGATATCAATATATGTACATACTTTATTAATATTGATTGAAATTTAATATGTAGAGATGAAATTCCACGCACCCACGACGAAAATCTTGTCCCAAGTACCCAAAATGTATGAGGTCGTCAAGTAGGGCGACGAGTAATTGATTGACCTTAAGCGTTGTCAAGTAGGGGGGTATTCCAATAAAACTTCGTAAAGATTTATTTCAATAGGTATTAATTAATTAATACAAGGAGTATCGCGTTTATTTTAATTTAAATGGGATAGTTGTTTAACCTGTATTAGGTGTCAAGGGCTATCACCATATTAGGTTCTTAGGTTGTTTATGGGTTGTTGAGATCATATTTAGTGTAAATAGCAGTATCCACAGTTTAAAATAGTGCTCTAAGTCTTGGACACCAAAAGCAGTTGCTGTTATATCAGCAACCGAGACACCAACTAAGACAATCTCAATTCCGTGTCCTGCTATTAACTCTGCCCGTCTCTACCAACTAGGTAGGATTGCTCTGAAGCATAAAATACTCACATCATTTGCGAGATTGATCTTCTCATCAATTTCCGGTGCTCCAGCACTGGCTTTGAATGGCGATATTATGTCTCCGCTCCAAGCTATATCGAATTCATCAAATTATATTATTGTCTAGACACAAGACTTGATAATCAATTTGAAAATTGATAAGATATTTTTTGCGATACACCTACATATGTCATGGCCATGAAAGATGCAATTAAGAATTATGCAATCAGATATTCCATTACAGGATTGTCACTTATAAGGATGCAGTTATTTAACAACAAAAAAGAGTTATTGGCCATTCAGATATAATTAAGAATACCTCGAATTACGTTATCCAAATAAGCCATGAGGCGAAATACGAAGCCATGACAACCACATTCAAGTTAAAGGCGAAAGTTTATGGGCATGTTAGTATGTGGCTTTTTCTCTCTGAAATGCATGCAAAGACAATTGAAATTTGATAAATAGTAGCTAGATATAGCTAAAACCCTACATTACAATATTTTGCCTGGACTTTGGGTCTAGCAGATAACGGGCGTGGGTTCGATTCCCATACAGGACATATGTTTGTGTGATGAGCACGATTATTTTTAAGTCTGGTTGTAATTTACCTATAAGTACTATCTCTAGGTATTTCTGCTATAGTACTACTATAATACTGCTTTTCGCCAGCGAATTCGCCAGTGAGTGGGGTCGGTTATATCGCGTTTCCAAGAAAACTCTTCCAAAGTCCGGATAAACACTATCCTATGTTCTTTCTCAAGGTTAACTCTATCTCTATACCAAATTTCATTAAAATCAGTTCAGTAGTTTAGACGTGAAAGCGTAACAGACAGACAGAGTCACTTTCGCATTTATAATATTAGTAGGGAAGTAGGGATGGATATAGAACAACTTAAATTCTTATATTTTAACTAGCTGTTGCCCGCGACTTCGTCCCCGTGGGTAGAAGATATAAGTTATGTTTTATACCTGCCCTGTTTTTTTCACATTTTCCATTGTATCTTCGCTCCTATTAGTCGCAGCGTGATGGTTCATAGCCTAAGCCTTCCTCGATGAATTGTCTATTCAACACAAAAAGAATTTTTCAATTTAGACCAGTAGTTCCTGAGATTACCGCGTTCAAACAAACAAACTCTCCAGCTTTATATATTAGTATAGATTACACTCCATGATTTCCTTAATTGGTTATAAGAATAGGTATGTTATTTTCATATCTACCACCTAAGTGGATTACATTGATTATGATATATTACGTAAAAAATTAAAATTGGTATTTTATTAAGCTCAATTCTAAGAATAGGTAAAAGTATTATGAAATGTATACCTACTATAAAATTAATCTGATAGCTCTATATCAGACATTTTCTCAGAATAAATATTATTTATACTCAATACTTCATTGCGTTCATAGTATACCTACATACATATGTTAACAGATGGTATGTTACAATTGACAACAGTATGGACCCTGTCGGGCACAGCAAGGTTTAGGAAAGAGGAAGAACGCCCAATTATTATTTAATTAGGTATTATTTAGTAATATTCATGCACAAAGATTTTTACAATAATTCATATACAGTTTAGGTGTACAAGGTTATAAAATTGTTTGATATAATCAACAGTTAACAGAATGTCCATTATGTTAATAGGTGCCATGAGCTCATAACCATAAACTATTTTAAAGCTTATTATATTATGCTTATTTAAACGGATTTTATGTACATACGAATATCTACCTTTACCTCCAGATTTACTACCTTACCGATCGTACAATGTCGATAACACAAGTAAATAGAGTACATATTTTATGAAATGGATTTGACATCTGGGGGCCTACGGCAACATCTAAAAGTAGTACATATTATTTAGGGTTTGAAAGAGAGATGGTACTCTACGCCGTGGACTATATCATGTTTCCTTAACCATTACGTAGGTATATTAAAGACGTGGTAGTAGAACCTCTGAAGTATGGAAGCTGAAATTGATTTGATCACCAATTCCTTCTTGTCACGGAATACTGGTATCTGATTGTATCAACAGACCTATGTTGTTCCGATGTGCCTACATGCAGCAATCGGCACTGGTTGTAGAATATTTCCTGATTTTAAGAGACCAAATAATTTCCTGCATCGTAATTTTTGTTCAATAGGAAAATGGAAATTATCTTGAATATAAAGAGTTCATTACAGTTAGAGTTGATGCTTCGTTAATTAACACTTACTTAATTAATATAAATGATACAAAGGCCAGTACATTTTATCTCAGAACATTAATTGCGGATATTCTCATAATGTTAACGATAGTATAATCAATGAATTACAGTGTTTTGTTCTCAACTTTATTAGTCGTTTCATTGTTATTTGATGTTTCGTTTATTTATTTAAGTGCAAAAAGAAAGCATTATCTCTATAAACGACGCTTGGTACATATATACGTGATACGTGCTGATAACATACATATGTATAGTGGCTTTTTACATGAAATGTGTGTATTATGCTAATAAAGCAGTCAACCGTCTGACTATGTCAATGGCAACAAGACATTACGACAATCAAGATTCTTGCTCCGAGTTTAAGGCACGTGTAATACTTGGATTGTAATTATGTGATTATAGAGTAATGGAGGGCGCGTTGTTCTAATTATTTGATCTGGAGCATCCAATGTGGTATCATTCTCTTTCTTGACAAGCGACTTGACCACTAGCGGAAGGGAACAGAATTTATTACTTTTAGTAGTTATTAAAAAAAATAGGAGCCCTTTTAACTCTCAGTCTCAGCATGCTTTTCCTATAGTCAAAAAACTACCTTAATTAAAATTTACACATCGACTTTGTTCGAGGGCATCCCCAGAAATGCACATAGTGCTATAGTGTCATAATCAAGGAATACAAATTGACTTACCGTAGTATTCCCACCACACAATTACATGCTACTGCTACTACCGTTGTCAAATGTAGGAAGAAGCCTACTAAACGCCGACCAGTTTCGGACAAACAATTGCCATGCATTAGAGATGCGTGCTTGCTCAAATTCCATTTACCGTTTTTTATTTTCCCTTCCATGCATGCACGTAGCAATCATTACTGGGAGCCCACTTAATCTTCACCAAAAAGATTATACACCTGCGTCATCATGTGCATATGTTGACATGATGCCTTGCGACTTAATCAAATAACAAGTAATTTTAACATAAATTATGTAAAAAATGTCTGGAAATAAGTTATCGACTTACAACGAAACCTATGTAAGTAGTCATTCAACATATGAAGGCTCAACTCAATTCAATGTTGTTTTTAGAAATCTAAAATATTCCAATAGGTGATTCGACAAAAACCGAGCTATAGACACAATTAGCCCAAGCTGCAAGCTTTGACAGCTTCAACGTAGGTACAAGGAAAGCAAAAGAGCCATTTAGAAACATATACTAGACTTATAGATAATGAGGTTGTTATGCTGGTTCGATTATCTAACCTATTCGGTAAGTTTGCCGGTTGATCCAGTATTAGAGAACTTCCCTGAGGAAGTTCATAACAGACTAGATTTGCTCGAGATAAAAAAGCAAACATAAAGTGCAACTATTTTCATACTAGTAAGTTTTAAACCACTTTCACTGCACATAAATCAAAAAAGATTTATAAAGTTTTCACTTTTGTCACTTACAAAACGTGCCAGTCCCGATCTTAGGTTGTAAAACACGCCGTAAAGTTTTGTCTATAATCCACATCTAAGTTAGCTTAAGGCGTGCCTGGAACCTCTTATTAGGCTGTTCGTTTCCTACTTACCACACCGTGCCAAGAGATATAATCTCAAAGTTGCCAACAAAGACTAACGTAACTGTTGTAAAGTTTAGAAGCCTGCTTAGCCCGCTTAGCAGTAATTAGGCAAAACTGTATTTGTAGAAAGTCACGAGGTTTGAGAATGATGAATCAAATGATATCACTCGTAAAATGGGCCTAAATATCTGAATGTAATGCGGATAATCATGCGCTGACGCAAGTAATCTTTATATCAATCTTGTACTTACTTGATTGGGAGTATTTCCAGTGATGGCTTATGGAAAAGTTTTTTCTACACATACATAATAAAGTAAGTGCTCGGTAGTTTGATAAGGCTTTTCGTCATATCTAAGGCAGAGGAGGCTGCAAATGTCGAAGCAGAATACAAGAGACAAGACTTTTTAAATTACACCAAAAAGAATTCCAGCCAAAAGTAACATATAGATCAAGAAGGTCTATTATGTCGACAAAACTCAAGGTCAAATTAAAATTTCTTTCGTTATCAATCTGTCCTAGAGTCAGAGCAGGACGTGAGCTCATCTCCTTCGCCTTGACACAAGTGGGGGAATCAATGCAGCGGCCATTGAGGTAGTGAGGACCGCTAACGGTGCGTAAGAGTGTCATGGCCATGGTCAACTAACAGACGACTATTACGACATGAACCGGTTATTAATCAAATTAAATCAATTAGCTGATAATCAAAGAGGGCAATATAAAAAATGTTATGATCGAAACATGGTTAATATTTACTAGTAGTAACAACTTGTTTATGGGAACAGTGATCAAGAGCTTTCGTGTTAAAAAAACCTTGTTCTATATTATAAAAACCATGTGTAAGAAAACTAAAAGAAAAATGAAGGAAAGCGAACAAAAAATACAAACATTTCTTTGAAATCCCCTTAAGCAGTTAAACGGAATTAAGAGAGTCGTGCCGGACTTTTTCAACTCACTTGTAAATACATGATTCATCCTTAAATAGTGAAGTAAATTAAATTAACGAAAGATAAAGCCCGCATGAGAATGAAAGAATCCATCCATCCAACCATGCCATAAGAATTATAGAGGCGTGCTTTATTTTTGTAAATAATCAGGATGCGAATTCTAAATTTTTAATGTGCGAATATCAAATTCGCTTCCGCAAAAATACCACAAAGTATGCTGACAAGTGGGAAGACTAACCAAAGCATGTTTTATTTAAAAATATCCAAGAATTAGGCAAGTAATAACTCACAGATATAATAAATATGTATATTTAATTTACATTCATTACGAAACTACACAGCTATTAGATATTATAATTTTATTTTATAGTCTATTTACAAAGGCCTACATTTAGGAGTAGAGATACATTATGATCAACAACTTTGTAAGGTCCGATAACAATTTTACGACCTTTGAGCCAGGTTACTGCACCCATTGATATCATTTTCGCACCGAAATTGATATATGAGGTAGGCATTATCGGTAACGAATATATCCTTCTGATTGCCAGTGATAATATTCTTCGACAGTTGCCAGTCATTCAACAGCTGATAATATACATAAGGCATATGGTCCAACGGTTTTAAAAGTAAAACCTCTTTGGTTACACAAAATAATTCAAATGAAATCTGTCCCTAGCAAAGGAACTTTTAAGGCCATAACCGATTAGGTCTCATGCCAATTGTCGTAAAAGAAGTTCGTATCGAAAGTCACGTGTTATTGACAAGTCGTCAAGTATGTCATGTCGTCAAGCCGTCAGTCGGAGACTAGCATTGCTTAATGTACGAAGGGACTAAGAGATGTTGTCTGTAAAAATAACTTTTATTATTTATACTTTACATATTAAAACAATTAAATGCATTGAACTGATAAAACGCTATGATGTTATTGTAATTTAATGTTTATCTCAAGGCTAAGTAAACGACATAAGTTTTCCTATTTTATAAACAAGTTTAGTTCCTTATTGATGGTGCTAGTTTACTGAATGTCTTGTTTTTGTATTTAATATGAATCGCGAATTGAGGTCTCCATATCTCGTGTCAAAAAATTGCGAACAATAAAATATTTCTAAAAGGAATATGAAGTAGCTGTCAGGCACTGCCTACCGACCATATTCTGAAATAATTTATTACCTTTATTTAAAGAAAAATATTTTAAATTAATTAAATACGAAACGTGAACAGATGTACATGATACGAAAACAATGTTGTCGATATTTCTAGAATGACTAACTGAATTAAAGATAAACAAATGGAACAAACATTACATATGGCTTAAAATTGTGAAATAACGAAACTCGCGTGGCCGCTATTATCACAAACAGGTCAAAGAGTAATTTCTCAGTTAGACAAGTTGTTTGCTAATCAGGAACACATCATAGGCATCCTGTTGCTTCCACGCTATCGTCTGATGATATCAACAGTTCCTATGTGCTCTTAATTCTAGCATTTACAAGGTCGAACTAGAAACTAAGGTAACAGGAACTTATTCATTCCAAGATCGTTTTAGACGTCGAGATGACGATAGCAGCTTGGTATAACACGTGTTATGTAATTTTGATAAAGGAGTGCTAGAGGAGCAAAAGATTATCTTTGTCGATAGTAAATATAGTCAAATTCAAATTTGATTGATGTCTAGTAGATATGAGGAGCTATCCATTATTAAAATAGCAGAGAAGCAAATTAATGCAAAACAAAAATGTGACAATGTTTTAATTCATTCATTCATAGATCAGTAGGAGTGAGATGAAGTATATTTCTTGTCATTTTTATAGGGTTATTATTATCTGTAATACTGCGGCCATATATAATCTATTTTTGTAACTAACCTAACCACTAACACAAATGGGCAAACGGAAAAGGGTCATTGTATTTCGAGACTAGGGGACTTGGATGGCTTTATCGAACAATACAGGGTGCCTTCAAAGAGATTATGCATTTTTTTATAATGTTAAACGGATGTTTAATTTAGCCCAATTACGCGAAAAAAAATCTAGAACCGATGTGTTTTTATATCTAATGAATTGAAATGTTGAATCCTCTTGTACATCCTGTACATTACATTAATTTTAGAACATCATTCACGGAGATACAGACTATCAAATGCAAATGTACATTTATACGTTAATTACGGTCAATATTTTTCAATTAATAATATTATTTTTAATATCAAATGATCACAAAATAATGGAGACTAGCTATGCCAGCGACTTCATTCGCCAATATTTCTTTAGAGTAACTTTTCAGAAAATTCCGACATGAGACAAAAGTCGAACTAATGAAACAAACAGTAAATGTTAAGTGAAGCTACCAAAATTCATCAAAGAAAATCGCACATTAGTATCATCCGGATATGCACGCACACATATACGCACATTATTATATCGTCCCAAACAGAAAAAAATAACAAACGCACAAATAGTACTTTTGGCTTCAATGTCGTTTGCAGACCACCTCAAAGATTTTTTTTATTTCCAATGTGAAATCGTTACTGTTTTACGATTTTATTATATGTATGTATTGATAAGAATGGTAATCTTTCCTACGTAACTATTTTGGCCTATCTCGAGCCAAAACGCCTATCGACGGATTAGACTTACCAAAAAATATTTCAGATTAAAAACAATTACAACTCATTGTGTTAATAAGGTATCAACGGATTAATTTACGTATGATAATATTTTTTGTTGTTATAGGCTTCAGACCGAATGTCTTTGAACAAAGCAGTTAGTTCGATGTCGAAATGAGTCATAATTGGACTTTAATCGTATTGAAAATTTATTTGCAGTTTAATTTTTGTGCGAATGGTCCATTAAAGTTACACATCGGAATTTTCTTTGACAATTGTTATACATTTTCTTTCGACTCTAGGTGAAATGCTGATTTGCTGTGAGCATTTTGCCGAAAGCCGAAAGTTCTAACGATAACGATTTCATTCGTAAGTTCCAAAAAAGAAAAATAAAAACACGGCTCACAGTAAAAAAATGCAATATTTTATTCAATTAAACACATCTTTATCAGCATGTTTCTTATATTACAAATCTATCCACAGTTACAGTATTAAAGAGAGTCCTAAGTACATTTATGCTATTGTTCATAATTAAATTCAGTTAACACACAATTAATTGATGTTTTACAGTTAATTATACAAAATTGGACCATAAAACATGGTTCTGCTTACATTAATTTGTAAGTTTAATTCTAAATGAACAATATAAACAATTTTACATGTTCCGGATTTTAATAATAGTACCTAGCATGGTCATTATAGAACACACCGTTAATTCGAAGAGCCAACGCCAATTAAATCGTAAACTACGTCACGAAACGTGCCCGCCATTTATAGTTAAAGTAATAACATTTTTTTGAGCTAGTGTTTGGTATAAAACGGCAAAACATCGTCTTTTACATCGGTAGTATACAGCTATATGCAAACGCATTGGCAGAAACTTATCTACTATTGTGACATGTCTGGCGAGGTGAATCGAATACAAGTGGCTAATACTCTCAAATATGCATTATTATGACGCATGCGATATAATGTCTGCCCAATCTTATAAAGATAATAAATTTGATTTATCGGATTTAGCGTCCAACTGGCGAAATTGTGTAACTCTAAAAGCCGAAATATGATAAACATAATAATGCACATTGTTTTTTGCTAATCATAATCTTATGTAGGGTTCGATACACTCTTTTAATTGGCAAATAGCCAAGCAACACGTACGAAAACGTGGGCAAGTTGGCAATAGATAGAATCAAATGACATGTTATATTTTAGCTTTGGCATATATTTGCCAGGTTTATTTCTTCATTCATGCTCTTTATTAAAAATCTAAATAAAAATATGCAGATATTTCGATAAGAAAGATATGGCCTTTGCCCAGAATGGAACAAAAAAGGGCAAGAAAATTAAAGACGTCAATTAAAAGACACCTATCTTCGAAACTTGTAATGATCATGAACCGAAACAAAAAACTACACCGTGACTCGTGACATACAGTATTAGTCATAGTCAATATCCACACTACAATAATATAAACTGTTACTAGGCAAAAGAAACAATACACTGTTTATTTCCAAATCCACACTTAAACCAGCTAAATGAAAAGAACATAAAATTTATGGCCTTTACATTTGAATTGAATACAACATTAATATAATTCAAATACACTATTTTTCTTATCACTAAAATAGTTCAGAAGATTCAAATCTTATCTTTTATCACATCTTTGAGTCGTGGTAATTTCGGTAGCTAATCCTTAAATCGACCCAATTATATTGTAATTTAAAAATAATATCTTTTGGTCTCCTCAAAGCTTAAAACGCATGGCCCGTTGATCATGAACGGCTGAGTTACTACTTACTAAAATATTGTCAGTATTATCACTAAGATGAGACTGATGACACACATGAGAGTGCAACACGGCAGCGATTCTGTGAAGGTACCACTATCGCATGGCAACAGGCTGTTCGCGTTAGGCGCTGGACAAACGTATACTCTATCTGTTACTGACACGGCAGACAGTTATAATGAATCTGAGTTACTGTATCGTGTAGCAATGATCAGGGAGTATCGATAGATGTTTGATTTCAAATGGATTCCAGATAAATTAAATATTTTTTGGTAGAATCGACCTGGCAAAATACAAAAGTGTCCACGTTTGCGCCCTGCCTTAAGTTCAACGATACACGTGGTTACACCAGCAATTAACCATCCTTCAGAACTGTAATTATTTCGAAGACAAACTTCATCTATTGATTTTCATCTTTGAATACTTTATTCTTGCTTTTGCAGCTCTGAAGTAACTGATAAAGTAGTTTTAAGTGAATACTGTAAAGCGCTGTTCACCTTGACCTATTAATTATTACTAAGTATATTATTATATTCTAGACACGTTTCCTTCACAATCTCGTTTTGTTTCTGATAATAAACTGCCCTCTTTTTCCGGTGAAGCAATATGTAGATATAATCTTTCCATTACATAGTCTGACCTGTTCCACTACACATTTATTTTGGTAATACATAACCTAATTAGCTAAATAATAATAAGCGCCTTGCAGTTTGAATAGCATAACTACTCGTAAAACTTTACATAATAGTTACTACTTTACATTTTTACTACTTAGAGATAAAATTGTTTTACTATAAAAATAGATTCGATATGTTTTAAAATAAAATATTTGCATATTATCATTGTTATTACAAGGTCAGAATAAAGGTCTGGCTAATCCGATTGGGTTTCTTTTGGACAAATATGGCCACATATCCTGTGGATTTAATCACTACATTTCGTACGTGACCTAATATAAAAACATGCGAGCACCTATTACCTACAAATTACCTTTGTTACTTAGCACCTATAGTTACTCAAACCAATGTATTATCATGTCATCTCTCATACAATGTTTATAATTCTATCATTTCAACGTAATGCCGTAATAATTCGTGTTATCGTATTAACGTACTTCATGGTATAAAACAGTTACACAAACAAGTATACGTGCAAAATGTTAAGGCACACGACTATACAATGATAATGTATCATCAAATAGCCAGCTTAATTATTTGTGACAATCGTGCTGTCACTATTATAAATTGTATCACATATAAAATACATTAAAACCATTCATAAACGTCTCAATAAATCATCCGTCCTCTAATTGCTTTTCAACGACTTCGTGCTTCCCATTGAGCTCAACCATTTCAGTGGTTTTATGTTTAGTTGGTTTGTAAGCACCTGGACCTATTAATGATAGACCAACTGGTAGGAATACCAAGCCATTAAATAAACCAAATAATATTACGAGAAGGAATATTTTGAAAAATGATTGGAATGTATACGCTTTAGACATACTTAGTAGTGATAGGGATAGGAACGTGGAACCTCCACCCAACAAAACTGCGGATCCTATAGATGTTACTGTTTTATATGCTCTCTCTGAAGTTGTACCTTCAGTCAATGTCAAAAATGTGTGACCGACATGAGCTGCATAATCGACGCACAAACCAGTAGCAAGTTCAAGACCTATACAACACACTATATCTACAGTCATGCCCCATCTTTGCATACATCCCAGCACATTGACTATGGTCAACAGTACGCACACGAATATCCACAGACACATTTGCAAATTTGTTATCAATATCACAGTGCAGACCATTACGCATAGTAAAGCCAACTCTATGTTTCTCTCAACTTCGACAGCTATGATTTCATCTGTGACCCAATTTGCGAATACCTTTGACCAGACACTACGATAACCATCGCCACTAGTTATATTTGTACTCTTGACAATATTTCGAACGTGATTCATAGCTGGTAAATATACGTCAGGACCGCTAAACCTAGCGAGTTTGAAAAACATTGTCGATGCTTGAATGTGTGTCGCTGGATCGCCACAAGGAAAATGTTCAGAGAATTTGAAATTTGCTTGAAATCTGCCTCCTATTGGGCTGTACAAAAATCTAGACAAATGACGGTTGAACTCGTCGTCTGAAATGCTTGAAGCATTTTTAATCAAGTCTTTATTGTAATTTTGTAAAACATATTGATGGAAGTGTTCGACCCAACAGCTAACATCATAAATATAATTTTCTTTTCGTAAGTTTTGTGTCATATCATAAAGTTTTACGAACTCTTTAGTGTAGTTCATCTCTCCTAAAAACACCATGGCCTGATTTCCCTCTTCGGGATAGTAGTAGTCGTGAGTGTTAATAAACAGTTTAAAATAAGTGTCCTCAGGAATAAACCATTTGGGATCAAACCTCTGTTCCAAGTTGAATATTGCTTGAATGCTAAATCCAGTAATTATAATAGTAAATAGAATAACTATTGCTTTACCAGGAATCGTAAACACGCAATTTTTGTAAAACTTATCCATTAAGGTCTGGAATACAGTTTTACCAGTTGATGTCTTAATCTCTTTTTTGTGTTTGTAACAAAACAATATCCCGTTTCTATTGTCTTGTATCCTTCTAATATCCAACGAGAGAACTGCGACATAAAATGTAACAGAGTAACAAAATATGAAAAACACACCGGTAGCGGCGTAAATACAAAAGGACTTCAACGACGGAAGTATCGTAATGGCTCCAATAAGTAAAGCAACAATGTCTGTGAATGACGTTATTACAATGGACACGCCAGCGTGCTTCAGCATCAGTCCTATTTTAACTGGCAGACTTTTCTGTGCTGCTGATTCAGGCAGATTATTCCAGCAAGCATTCATAACGAACATGTCGTCAATTCCTAGACCCATCAAGAGAAATGGTAAAGAACTGTGAATAGGTCCAAATGAAATACCGAAAATCGAACACCAGCCAACAGAAGTTGCATAGGCCAAGCCTACAACCAGCAATCCTACACTACCTAATGTTAATCTGATTTCCAGCCAATTGCTACGAGATAAAGCAAATTGTATGTATAAAAACATTAACATAATACCTAAAAACAATTTGCCTAATTCATCAAACATGGCATTACCACTGACATCTGCAAAGCTTCTTCCAGCTTCATAGAATAAATTGATTTCTGAGTGATTTTGAGACATTACATTCATTAATTCTAAAAACTCATTTTCCCACAAACCCAGAGGGACGGAGACCCAGTCTTCAGTACCAACCAAATTACCTACTTCATTAATATCTACACTACTCATATTCACCTGAGTATACCATGTTAACATAACTGATCCCGCAGACACTGCATTACCATGTTCATCATATTTTACAGCACCAAAAAGTTTTGTATAATCAACAGGATGACCCGTAGTAGGGTTTATTTTGACAGTATTAATTTTATCAATGATATCCTTTTTAGTAGCCTGATTTATTTTTTCTTGGTCATTCTTCCACAAATCCAAAATATTATTTTGTAAACAACTATATTGAAAACTTTCTAAGAAATCACAGTAAAACTCATCATTCACCCAAAGTGTTGGGTCTGAGAAATCACTGTCACTGGGTGCACTTGCATTTGTCCGTCTGGTTTCATCAATTACTGGGTTCAGAGATCTTTTGTTTCGGCTTGTACTATAAAAATTTACAATAGGTACTTTGTAGCACAGGTCACTGAGAGAATACTCCTTATTTTCATAACTCACTTTTATAGCATTTACTGCATTTGTAACATTGTTGACTGCAATTAATACTTCTGGCTCGAGAACATTATCTGCAGTTATAATGATCTTCTGAAGTCTGAAGCCAGTGCCAAATTTATCTATATACCAGTTTGTGTCATAATAAAAGTCTGATTCTGGAGGCACCCATAAGTTCATTGGATTTTTTTCAATATGAAATCTAATAAATCCAAAGCAACTTAACAACACAAAAGATAATGTTAAAGTCACAGTCTTCCATGGATGTCTTGCCACAAGCACACCAAGTCTGAAGAAAAGTCCTTCAACAAGATGAACTGACTTTGATGATATGGATTCCCACAGCTGTTGTGGGGACCTCACTCGTTTATTTTTTGACATTTTTTTTGTTCAACACTAGTGTATCACTTAGGAAAAGTGTGTAATATTGTTCTTTTAACTAGATATATATAAATCACTAACTGTAAGTTCTTCACATGATATATTGCATTTGACATCGAGGTAAAATAATTTATTGCAATATAAATTTATTTTTAAATGATAGGAGCCAGCACGTCGAGCGTGCGAGATAAACAGTTTGCGGAGACAAGCGGCGACCGTTCGCTGCGCGCAACACGACTGATATATTTATCTACAGTCTACCGCTACGGCCTACGAGACTCGAGAAGCAATTATTCAATCTTTCAAAAGATAGTACTCCGGCAACATACCATTGACTAGCCATAGTAACGTCTAGCTAAATATTTACGATGGGTAGGTAGGTACACTGTATATTACTTGATTACGAATATCAAAACTACCTAAATACTTCCATTGGAAACAATAATAATTAGTAAATATTATAATTTTCGTACTTCACTTACCTACGAACAATGTGCGTTCTCTAGCAAGTACTCTATTGACAAAAACATTTTCATCTTAAATCAGTCATTATTTTATTTAAAATTTATTTCTTTGGTCATAACAAAAGTAAAACACAAACCAATGCTTATTCACATTTTCTTCAATACTTCACCGTCTTCACCATTGTCGTTCAAACGTTCATTGTTTCTGTCAATGACACTAGCAATCCGCAATATTCTACTCTGTTAAATCATTTTGTTGCGAATCTGTGTATCATTTAGTATTTTAAAAGCAGATATTTTACACTACACTGTAGGTAACGCTTGCAAAATGTTCTTTCTCCGAACAATTAAACACAGACAAGAGGATTAACAAAAAACCTTTACTTAAAAATAATTCTTTTTCATTTTTATTACATTATATATAATTGTGAATAATATATATATATATATATAATATATAATTTATGAATGTATAATTATTATACATTCATAAAAATGCACATTATAATGATAATAATTTCATCAATGGATAGAACTATCTAATCTAAATTGTATAGAATTCTGTGTCGTGGTGTTTAGTAGTTTACCTCTTCCGAAACGGCTTGACCGATTTGTGTGGATATTGGGTGGGTTTGAGGAGACAACATCTATTTTTCATTACCCTAAATGTTAACGGTGGTCCAACTTTTCTGCACTAAATATTACCTACCTAATATTACAAATAAATTATTTATTCGGCAAAGCAATGTTTGTAGGTAAACCATTAATGCCATGAGTTGTGAAGTAGCATGAATTTACCACTAACAATTTAGTGTACCTTCTGTTATCCCCATAAGTCGTTTATAAAATTTGACTTTGTTATTCTACAATGATGGTAAAAGTATCTACTTAATGGAAACGTGAAAAGTGACGAACATGGAACGTGTACCTACAATAAAATTTATTGTTTAACATTGGTAGCCTTTCGTGACTGATCTTCTATTCGAGGAAGAAGTTTTCGCCTGCGCTTATGTTCAATATCCCTAACAGACAAGACAGTGTTTATCTATCCTCCGAAAGTTGTTAGACCCTTTATGAAGTTCATGGGCAAAAGTACGAGTAATCTTGCTCTTAACCTCATTATGATTTAACAAGAGCGCTAAAAACAATTAAAAACAAAGGAAAAGGTCACTAGAACTTTTTTTTTTCTTTCTATTATTTATTAAATTAAGTACCTACTTCCTGTAATCCGATCATCAGACATTCGCACGTCGTTCGTCAAATTTTATTCTGTGGGTAATGGTCGATAGAATCTGTGGACCTAGTTCACTCAGTCACTGACGTATTGAATGTTTATTATTGTGATCGTAAATTACACATTGTTTTACTCATTTATATGAAAGCAAAACCTATGGATAGTATTTAAGTCATAAAAGTACAAGAAATTCATGAACAATAATCATGTGGACTACAAAAACCTTCTTGACGAAAACAAAGCGCGGTAACATTATAAAAGTGAGGTTATGTTGTTACAGGTTATCTTAGCAAGAAATATAAAAATAATGTAGAAATTTAATACAATTATGTTTTTTCGCAGATTGTGAGGGAACATTACTTACGCGATGATCTACTGTGTGGGTCTGCCGCTTGTAACACTTGCCCCCATAGAGACGACGAGTTAGTTTTGGATAGCGATCCGGAGTCTATATGTGCTCTATTTGACTATCCACATTATTTAATTCTCGACACTAATGTTGTGCTGCATCAAATCGATGTTCTGGAAGAAGATGCATTGAAAAACGTGATTATTTTACAAACTGTGCTTGAAGAAGTTAAGCATCAAAACACAGCTGTATTTCAAAGGCTTTTAGAAGTTATTGGCAACAAGAAAAGGAAATTCTTTTCATTTGTCAATGAACATCACAAGTAAGTAAATACTATTTACTATCAGTAAACTCTTAAACATAAGTAACATAAGATTGTCTTTTAAATAGTTATTATGATAAAATGAGATTAAAAATTTATTGTATTAAACCATGAGCCTTTTTATCACTGTTCTATATTCTAGGGACACTTATGTTGAAAGAAACCCAGGTGAAAAGCCAAATGACCGCAATGACAGAGCTATACGTAGAGCATCAGCCTGGTACGAATCTCATCTGAGTATCAACAGTGCAGTGGGCAAGTTCCCTAAGATTGTGTTGCTTACGGATGACGAAATTAACCGCAAACTTGCACAAGAAGAGGGCATTGTTTGTTGCACTGGTAAGTTATGCTACCTGTATGTTGTGGAACTGTTTTTTGTATTGTGTTTCCCAGGTAACTGGGTTGAGGAGGTCAGATAGGCAGTTGCTCCTTGTAAAACACTGGTACTTAGCTGGAACCGGTTAGACTAGTAGCAGACCCCAACATAGTTGGGAAAAGGCTAGGCCAATGATATGTTGTGGAACTTTTTGGATTTCAATATTAAAAATAGTTTTTTCTTTATGTTTAAAAATTCATCTTATTGGTGGCCTGTAACTCTATCTTGCATATTATTAAAAAAAACTGAAATGTTTTTTAAATAATTTTCTCTGTTTTACAGTCAAAGATTATGTGGAAAACATAACCAGTGCTATTGGACTCGTTGACAAATTATCCAAGAATGTGATACCGGAGACCTGTGCTAAGGATGCGTTGTACCCGGCACATCTCACACCAGCTCAGATACATGCTGGTGTTAGAAATGGAAAGCTGCACCAGGGAACATTCCGTGCTTCCCGGTATAACTACCTTGAGGGTACTGCAGTTGTTAACGGGTATGAGAAACCTGTAAGTATTTTAACAAACTTAAAATTTACTTCTTCCGTTCTCTATGTGATTATTTGATCGGAAACTTTGACATTATTAAAAGAGTTTCGACAAGTCTTAGGGTTAAATAAAAGATTTGTGAACTCTTAATTTAAAATTTCTATAAAAATAACAAAATCAGTTACTTTTATACTTTTAAGTGAAGTGTTGAGAATAAATTATACATCATATAAAATTATTATTCTCACCTTTAGATTCTCTTACAAGGACATATAGGCATAAACAGAGCTGTAGATGGTGACTCAGTAGCCATAGAAATATTCCCTGAAGAAGAATGGAGAAGGCCAAGTGACATAGTTCTGGAAGACAAAGCTGATGATCCTGGGGACCTTCTAGAAGAAGAGGCCGAACTGCTTAAGACTGTTAAGCCAGTTGATAAGAGTGATGATGAAATAACACCCACTGGTAAAGTTGTTGGGATCATACGGAGAAAATGGCGGCAGTATTGTGGTGTATTAATGCCGAGCACCTTCCCAGGTAATAATAATAATTCTGCTATTGTGTTACTTTATTAATATAGTATTAGTGTTATATTACTTTGATTTCTTCATAGAAAAGTTTACACTAAAACTTTACAAGTAATATAAAGTACAAGTGTATTTTATAAAGTGATCCATTTAGAACTTAGCTTAGAACTGTTAGGAACGGAATATTTAAGAATTTAAAATGTAGTACAAATAAAACCAGTCAAGTGCGAGTCATAATTGTTCGCCCATTAAATTATGCGACCGTGTCAATCATCGTCTAACCTCAAGCTTTATTCATCGTAAAGCGGCTACAGAGATACATCATCCGTGAGAATTTTAACTCACGCTGTCACTGTCTTTGAGATTCAGCTTGGTTATAGACAGCCAGATAGCTGGACCTTAGTTATAGAGTTCTTTTTAAATGTTTCTGGTATACGAAATACTCTGCATTGGTACCCACATTTATATTCGCTTTTTCAAATTGTCTGGACTTTCCTTGTGTTTGTTTCAACATTTCTTTTCAGGGTAGTCATACAGGAAATATCGACTCCAGCGTTGTCAAAAAAAGACATGTAAAAGTGATGATATATCCTACTTGCAGAATAAATGGTTTCGTTTCATTTCATTTCATTATGAAACCCTAAAGAGTATTACAAGTGTGTTGATGTCCGTAGGCGCGACCCGCCACCTGTTCACTCCGGCGGAGAAGTGCATCCCGCGCGTGCGGCTCGAGACCCGCCAGAGCCACGTGCTCGCCTCGCAGCGGATACTCGTCGCGCTCGACTCCTGGCCAAGGAACAGCAGATACCCGCTCGGACACTTCGTCAGGGCCCTCGGACCTATTGGTAAGGAATTATCACTAATTTAAATTTATATATTTTTAATGCACACACAGTAGTGTGTGGAATGCTAACAGTACCATATAGCTATTGTGGACGAAGACACTATCCTTTCAACTTCATAATTTATCCATAATATAAGCTTATCATAATTATCCTAGCAATTTTCCAGCTATGTTGGTATTGGCTTTCGGCTAACTACCCGTCAGGAGTCTAAAGATGTGTAAATAACAGCTGGAATCCAGAATTAAATGGGTCTATGTCTATGCTTAACGTTCTTGATTCTGCATGTATATTTTTAAAGTAATTAGAATTATTTGAAATAGTCTTCCAATCCTAATCCGTCCGGTCGTTGTGTACCCAAAACACTTTAAAATCTATTCATGTATTTAAAATAATATCGCTTTCATTCTTAATTTCGCTGTTTTTATAATGATTAAAAACGACTTTCGCACTGAGGAATATAATCCATGTGTCATGGTCATGGTTCTTAAAATAAGTCGCACTACCCACAGGTGACAAGGACGCAGAGAATGAGGTGATTTTGTTGGAGCACGACGTACCTCACGCCCGATTCAGCGAGGCCGTGCTGGCGTGCTTACCACCCGATGACTGGACCATTCCCGAGGAGGTACTGTACAATTTTCTGAACTTCATTTGAGAGTCACATACGTCCAAGACTAATCGGTAAATGTCCACCGTTCTTCTTGAGTTCCATTAAAGAACGAGAGGTCTTTGGAGTTTCATTCTAGTGTTTTTGGGCATACTATGTTTACTCTTCTAGTTTCTTTAGAACACGGCCTTTATTGTTAAGTTATGAACATAATAGTTCTGAAAGAACACAAAGGTTGGTTATGAAATCGGGAGATTCGATCGAAAAGGTGATAAGTGTCCCTAAGACACTGATGCTGCAGGTTCAGCTTTTGATTAAATACTAAATTTAATTAAAAAAAGTCCTTAGTAAAAATCTATTTTATTCTCAATTCCCCAGGAAATAAAAAAACGCGTCGACCTGCGCTCAGAGTGTATTTGTTCTGTTGACCCGCCCGGGTGTACAGACATTGATGACGCTCTACACGCCAAGCCCATTCCTGGGCAAACAGCTGACGGCCTGGACAAGTACGAGGTTGGCGTCCATATTGCTGACGTCACGTACTTCGTGAGGCCTAACACTGCGCTTGATAAGGAGGCTGCGAGTAGATCTACTACCGTGTATCTAGTTGATAGAAGAATTGATATGGTGCCAGGTACGTGATAATTGTAAAAGTATACTTTAGGATCCATTATATGGAATTAAATGTACTGAAAACCTTTTTGAGAGTTAACTCCAATTTATTTTACAAAATACTAGACTAAAATGATTACATTTTTTGGGTAACGAATTAATAAAGTACTGTTCTGTCGATTAAGAGAAGAGCTGGGAATATAAAAGTCTTTTAATCTTATCTACCTAATCTCGCCTAATTAAATGTCAGTCGAATGCATAATGGATTTAAAAAAGTGGTTTAGTTTTCAGTGCTAACAGTCTTAAAAAACAACTAACAGTTGCGTTATTGTTGCTGTTTCCTAATTATTCTAATTAAGATTGGTCCTGTCAATATCCGTAGTTTTGTCCAGTACCTTCTATTTCTTAATCCTTGTTACAGAATTGCTCAGTTCTAATTTATGTTCGCTGCGCGGCGGTGAGGAGCGCTTAGCGTTCTCCTGCGTTTGGGAAATAGATGAGAATGCCAACGTTTTGAGCACAAAGTTCCACAAGAGTGTCATTAAAGTAAGTACCGTTATTTAAATTGCTATTGATCAAGTTTTGGAGTTTTGTATGACTGGAGAGAGTGAAGCGAAGTAAGCGAAGATTTTATTTCTCCGTTCCGCTTCAACGTGCTGGCAGCCTTTATGTTTGTCTTGGTGTTTAAAGGCAGAATATAGTGATACCATTTACTTATTATAATAACTTTATGTAAACCCATATTTGCAAATAAATAATTTTTAATTTGAAACTAGAAAATCGTACGTAAGTTGAGTCTAATTTCCCTTAATATAGAGTACCGTTTTGCCTAGCCGGTATTTTAAAATTAATAATGTTTATTCTTCTTTCGTAGTCTGCATCAGCGATGACATACGAAGAGGCTCAGATTGCGATCGATGACAAATCTCGTAAAGATAAAATAGTTTCATCACTTCGCATTCTCAATGCCTTAGCCAAGAAACTCAAGAAGAAACGTCTGGATAATGGAGCATTGCTACTTGCGTCCCCCGAAATCAGATTTCAGGTAATATACATTCTTATGTGGAGCACAGTAGGGCTGATGCCTGCCGGGGCAGAGGATATGTACGAAAGGGTTACAGTGGCCTCGGTACACGAAGGGCAAGGAAAGGAATGTAAGTGGGCTTTAGTCAGTAGAACTCTGACACTCCCGTTCAACCCTAAGAGGAAAGAGTGATTTGATAATTCCCATCCAAAAAAAGGCAATATATCTTAGAAAAGTTGACGTGACATTTAGCAAGCTCAGTTGATATTTGAATCAAAAATAAAATTCGTGGCTTATTAGTCGAGTTTGTATCAGTAGCAAAGGCACTTGACATTCGTAGGTAAATTGCCTCTTGTTGCCAATGAGATATTCACGGTAAGGTCAACTTTATATTCATATTAAAGTCTATTTGACACTGAAATAATTTGATATTCGTACCCAATTTAACATTCACAGCAACGTCAATTTACATTCGTTTTGATTTTGTTTTATAACCTCACGGTGAGGCTTAACACGCTTACAAGAAGGCCCATATCACACATTGCTTACATTATGGACTTCAGGTGGACTCGGAAACCCACGATCCCGTGGAGGTCGAAGCTAAGAAGATAATGGACACAAACTCCATGGTGGAAGAGTTCATGTTGTTGGCGAACATTAGTGTGGCGCAACAGTTGGCCGCGGACTTCCCGCAGTGCGCGCTCTTACGTAGACACCCAGCCCCGCCGCCCGCTAACTTCGCGTCCTTCCTTAAGGCTGCTAAGCAACAGGTGATTACTTACATATTATGATTACATTGTGACGAACGTGTTTCCTCAAAAAAACGTTCACTATTTTCTTTATAAAGTCGATGTCTTGAGAGGCGATTCGTTTCTTAAGGCTTGTTTCTTAGTAGGCAAAACTTAAAATAATCTCAGGTCGACTGATTAAATACCGCTTAACTTGTGGAAAGTAGATTAACTTAATTTATATTCAAAAAAATACGTTAATCTAAAAAGTTCAAAAAAGTAACAAGTCAATTAAAACCTAATGAACAACGATACTTAACAGTCAAATGATAAAAAACCTGTATTTAACCATGGCCTGTATGTTATAAAAATCATCTCACTATAAAAGTTTTGATCCACATAGTTTAAAACCCGCTCCAAAAAAATAATTCTAATATGGATCTTATTTCTTTCTCAACAGGGTTTCGAATTAGACGTATCGACGAACAAATCGTTCTCAGCATCTTTGGACAAAGCGGTGATCCCTGGGCGTCCGTTCTTCAACACGTTACTGCGTATAATGGCGACGCGTTGCATGCAGCAAGCTCAGTACTTCTCGAGTGGAACGAAGTCATTTGAAGAGTATTATCACTACGGTCTCGCCTGCCCTATATACACGCATTTTACCTCGCCTATTAGACGGTTAGTACTTTGTAAGTTTTTTGGATAGTCTGATGATGGAGTTGGAAGGTGGGTAGTGTCTCTGTGGAGATTATTCATTGTTTGGCACGAGTTTCGGTCTCATTGTTTCATCTTGAAGAGCACTTTATCAGAAAAGTTTAAAGAGAATTTTGTGACTTCATTAAAAAACCCCTATATGGGCTTGATTAATTATCTAGTGCTTGAAGCCTAGTTGGGATTACTAAAACCAAATTGAAACTATATAAAAAATACTTACTTTTTAGTTTCGGCTTTGAATTGTCTTTGCGTAAGATTTTTTGCCGTCTTTTTTTAAGTCTTTCATGTTCACAAGTTTTAACGACTTCGTTGTGTGGTGACTTAGGTAGTTAGTCGAGTTACTTCCTATCAGCCTTTTCCCAAACTTAATCGTGGTCGTCCCGTATCCCCTATTCATATAATAACACCACATTCTACATAAACCAACATCATATTCTACATAAGGCTTCATTCTTTCCAACCATGCCTTAACCCTTCCATAATGCCCAGTTAC
Organism: Trichoplusia ni; assembly: GCF_003590095.1. Lineage (NCBI taxonomy): Eukaryota > Metazoa > Arthropoda > Insecta > Lepidoptera > Noctuidae > Trichoplusia > Trichoplusia ni. Next base: position 2,482,074 of record NC_039491.1, read on the forward strand.
GCAGACGTGATAGTCCACCGCCTGCTAGCGGCCTGCACGGGCAGCGACGCGACGCACGCCGAGCTGCTGGACACGCGCGCGGCCGCCGCGCTCTGCGACAACCTCAACTACAGGCATCGCCAGGCGCAGTACGCGGGCAGGGCCTCCGTAGCACTCAACACACATGTATGTACCTTTGTAAAGTTGCTTTTGATTTAATCAGCATATATTTGCCGTTATATTGTATATATCTATACTCTATATACTAATATATAAAGCTGAAGTGTATGTTTGTTTGTTTGAACGCGCTAATCTCAGGAACTACTGGTTCAAATTGATAAACTCTTTTTGTGTTCAGTAGACCATTTATCGAGGAAGGATTTAGGCTATATAACATCATGCTGCAACTAATAGGAGCGAAGATACAATAAAAATGGAGGCTTTCGTTCAAAAATTCCTAACTTATATCTTCTAACCACGCGGACGAAGTCGCGGGCAACAGCTAGATTTAATATAAAATGTCAAAATAGTATAATAAGGTGCAAAGAAAATCAATTCGGTCCTTCCAAACAGGTTTACATTATAACATTTAAACCAGTACTTCATTTGACAGTACACATCACTAGTTTTGTGTCCAGAAATTATGCTCAGAACTGTGTTTTATATGTTGCGCTTCAACTGTTGCTAAGGGAACAGGGACAAATCTAAAATGTTGAGCCATAAGTTTGCTTTTTATTTTATTTACTTATTTTCTTTAACATTTCAGATCCTGTTCAACGAGCGCGTTGAGATAGACTCGGCGGTGGTGTTGTCCGTCAAACGTAACGCGCTACAAGTGCTCATACCGAAGTACGGACTTGAAGGCCCGCTGTACCTACCCTCGGATAAGTTTAATTATAATGAAGAGGTGTGTATTTAATCATTAATTATCTAAATTTCATCTTAAAATTTGAGGTATTTAATAAGGAGTAAGTGTCTTTGCGACAAGCATCGACATTATTAAAGTACCTAAAGTGAGCATTAGAAATATGTTCACAGCTTTTTTCCAATTTCTGTCATTATCATAATATTAGCAATTTTGTTTTAATGTTCAACCTTATGCGTCAGCTGAAATTTTTAGACTCAAATATTTTAGAGCAGCAATCGTTGTGTTAACAACATGTCCTTTTATCCACAGGAACACACCCAAACATGCGATGACGTAGTTCTGAAGACATTTGATGAGCTAACTGTCCGACTCAGTCTAGACAGCACAAACCTGCAACACAGGAAACTAGCCATCCAACTAGTCAAGCCTCACATACCAGGGTTCAGTTACGAAGGTCAAGAACAGGCGGAAACTATGGAAGTCATAGAGATTGATGATGATGATGTGCCAGAAGTCAAGGACGCCAAGAAGAGAAAAGAAAAGACAGTCAATAAAGGCAATAAGAAGAAATCTAGGAAGTAGGGTAGTACCAATGTATAAATAAATGTTTTTTTTAATATATTTTATGTTTTGTTTTATTTCTTGATGTAGTTCAGAATTTGATGATGGATAGTGTGGGTTTTAATAGTTGTACGTATTTTGATGTTGGACTGTATTTTTTTCGATGTTTAGTCATAATTCGCGTAATAAAAATAAAAAATAAAATAGTTGTTAACATTTTGCGTATTTAAAAATATATGCAATTTTTTTCGTGTGAAATAAATGTTATTTCACCACAACCACGTATTGCTGGTATCGTGTAGCGACCTAGAAAATTCTTAATATAATATTTTATTCCGTTTGTCCTTTCGCTGTCAAGTGCAAAGCGAAGTGTTCATAATTGATTGCCCATATAAATCGAAAGTTTAGCTTTGATGTAAATGCATAAATAATAATAGCAATAAATGTAAGTATTAATACGTTCTTACTAAATGTGTGAGACTAGAAGCATAACTTTTTGAACACGGGAGACTGATAGAAGTGTATTTTGTTCTAAGTTTTATTACAAATGCGTTTCTGAAAATGTTTTTGTACGCTGATGACGCCGTTATGTAAGGAAATCCTATTAATGTTTTTATTTTTTCTATTTGAAAAAATACCTATTGATATTGATAGTGTCTACTATAACTTTAATTTAATTCACACCCTAAAGAGCTTTAACCGACAGTTGCCGAAAGACTGAATTTGTCTGTGGAATACTATAATTAAAATTTATATTTAAGTCAATCAGTCGTGATGCTTAGATTTTATAACCTTAACCTGATCAGCCTTTGATCCTTGAGCCTTGATTTATCGTCTTCTTGTGTGAATTCATCTAATCCATCCGTCTTTTTTGTCCGTAAATAATTACTCGACGATTGTTTTTTGCGATGAATATGTAAGTTTCTAATATCCAGCTACATTTTCAGCGGCATCAACGGTCCTATGGACTACAAATATATGAAATGGCTTCGTTTTGTGCTTCGGATCATCAGTGGCTGGCCGGGCAAGGCTCTTGGAGAGAAAACCATTAAGATTGAGGGCATGGGCCACGCGTACTATAACACTATACTGTCGCTTATATATCTGGCTCTGGGTATTGCTTTTATAAAGAAGAATGCCTACAGGTTCACGTTCTTGCAGCTAGGACATCTGTATATTGTGTTGCTAATGAATATGTTATCTACAGTAAGTAATTAATCATGAGTTATAAGTAGGTAATTGGTTTGTTAACCTCTAACATCATTAATTACTAAATATTTCGTTTTATTACAGTCCAGGGCTTTGACTTTGTGTTTGTCCCAAAAATACCGGAGTGTAGCGAAGATTTTTATCCAGAAAGTGCATTTGTTTTACTATAAAGAAAAGTCAGATTATGCGATGGAGGTAAGTTCCCCCAGTTTGAATAGTAGAAATCTTAGAAGTTAGACTGTAGATAATTTTTATAACTACTTTTGACCTGCAGCTTTGACCGCAAGCTATCAGTTATCGCTAAAACTAATATCTGTCCTTTGTTGGAGTACGAGCTTTCTCCATGGCATATTTAGCTATGATAGCATAACGCAGAGTTCCAGGTTTTATCACATTAATAAAATTAAGTTAGAATAACCTCACTAAGATCATCCGCTAGGAAAGACTAAGATAGGCCATTAAGAAGGACAGGAGGAGTTGCTCTAAAAAGCAACATCTCCCTCATGCCTTTTTCTTCTTTGACATTGTCCATAAACCTCGATGAAAGTCTTAAACCCTTGTCTTTATATTATGCATTATCAAAAGGGGCCCAGAACACAGGCAAGCCAATATTCAAAATTCTGGGCCGTTTTGCCAGCATACCTGAAGCTACCAGAATAGTGCAGAATACAAATGAATGCAAATCCAAACTCACTAACTCTATTTCGCTTTTAATTTTAGGTACACGTGCAGGTGCACAAACTGTCTCATATATTCTCCATTTATCTCACTGGCATGCTGTGGCTGACAGTTATGCTGTTCAACTTGATTCCTATGTACAACAACTACAGCGCTGGGAACTTCAAGACGTTAGGTCCTCTGGTAAACACGACGTACGAACATGCCGTCTATTGCTTGTATCCGTTCGATTTTGAGACTACCTTTAATGGGTACATTGGAGGTCTGCTAAGCGGATGGTAAGACAAAAAAAGTATATTCACTGTAACCTGGTTAAGCGGGACCTGGAAAAGTAAAAACGGCAACTATTTTTTTGAATTTCCTCTGTTCACGAGACTTTATGAACCTGAATAAATGAGGTTTGATGTAGCCCATTTCCTAAAAGTGTGTCAATTTATCAGATTGAGACAGGATTCGACACGATTTTTAGCACATTAAATTTCAACCTCCATAAGCGTCGGCCTTATTACATGAGATAGTTCTACTTGGAAAACTGGATAAATGAAAACCTCTTTGAATGGGTACAACATTTTTGGTCCCTTAAGATCCCAGCTAACCAGGTTTTACTGTACAGGAATGTTCATAAAAAAATAACTATCCTTCCTTATATTTTCCGATTGCAGGTATGGATCGATCCTATGCGGAAGCAGCGTTTGCATGTTTGATCTTTTCCTATGTTTGATGATTTTTAATCTCTACGGACACTTTAAAATTTTGATTCACAATTTGGACAACTTTCCCCGCCCCGCAACGGCGGTGAGTAATGAAGCTGGACAAAATGACAACGCGATTATTGCAGGAGCTGAAATGTACTCGGACTCTGAATTAGAAATTGTTACTGTAAAATTGAAGGAGTGCATTCAGTACCACATGGTTATTGTGGAGTAAGTCACTTTTCTTTCTACTTTATAATGTAGCTGGAACTTAATTTCGTCATCATCATCCTAGCGTTTTCCGCACTTTGTTGGGGTCGGCTTCCTGTCTAACCGGATGCAGCTAAGTTCCAGAGTTTGAGAAGGAGCAACCTCCTCAACAAACAAACTCCTCAACTCCTACCCCTTAGTCAAATTAGTTTTCAGACTTTCCAGCTTCTGACTGTCCGTAACGACTGACAAAGTTGTTTAAATAAGAGCTGGGTCTCACAATTTAACGTGCCTTCTGAAACACGGAGGAACTTAAACTATGGTCGATCACTTGTGTAGTTGCAGTTTAGCCAAGAGCATAATACGAATATAAAACCATCAATTGTTTCCAGTTTTACTGACCGCATGTCAGATGCATTCGGAATGGCCCTGTTCGTCTACTACATGTTCCATCAAGTTAGTGGATGTCTGTTGCTCCTGGAATGCTCGGATGTGGTAAGTGAAATAGCAGTTACCAGAAAATAGATGTGGCAATCAAGGATCTAAAAGTTAAAGGGCTTTTTAGACCTTCGGTTTCAATTTAGTCCTGAGTTGAAATTTAACCTTCTGGATAAGTGAGATTTCTACATAATTCATATTCTTTCTGTTTCAGTCGGCTGCGGCACTCACACGTTACCTGCCTCTCACCATTATCTTGTTTGGAGAGCTGATTTTACTTTCTATTATTTTCGAAACCATCGGTTCTATGGTAATTTTGTTACTATGAGTACTAGAAAATATAAGAGGCGTTTTTATTGTTAGTTCAACTACACCAGCACTCGTTGGCAAAAGACGCTTAAATGTATGAAGATGATAGCTCGAAGTCATGGTGTAAATGAAATGTTGTTTCTCCACATTTAGGTGTCTGGTTGCTTCTTATTCATTAGCCTTATCAGACTCTCCTAGCTAATTTACCTCATTCCACCAACAGAGTGAAAAACTAAAGGATGCAGTATACAACATGCCGTGGGAGTATATGGATACGAAAAACCGTAGAACTGTCCTGATATTCCTGATCAGAGTTCAGGAGCCGATTCACGTGAAAGCTGGAGGGTTGGTAAATGTCGGCGTCACAACTATGGCTTCGGTAAGCTAAGGTGTCATTTTAGTAACTTTATAAAAACCCTATACATGCGTGAGTTAAATTCTTGGATTGGGACTTTTTTGATACTCCAAAAAACAGAGCTAGCGGTCGAATGTCATTTTTTGATTGCGGATTGTTATCCAATTTTCTTCTCCAAAGTTTTGAAGTGTGTTTTCTCCTTCCGTTAAATTGAACTGTTCTTAATTGGGGCAATTTTCTTTTCAGATTCTGAAAACGTCATTCTCCTACTTCGCATTTCTTCGCACGTTTTAAAAAGAAATATTTTTTCAAGTTTCCTTTCAAGGTTTCCTGCAGTTAATAATTATAGTGTTATAAAAATTGCACAGTATTATCCTTTGACTCATTGACACGTCTTGTTATAATTCCACACCTATCACTTTGAAGTATATTTTATTGCGAATAAATGTATTGTATGACCTCGTAGTTTTATTTTTTGCTGCAATGTAAAAAGATTAATCATACAGGAACTTTGATTAATCCACCAGTAAGCAAACGTGGGATGACTTTTCCACGCCTCATGTACATCCGAGAACGATCGCAGAATGTTCAAATCATCCCTAATATTATTGGTCAGTTACTTTTCTGTAAAACAGTGAACAACTGACCCAGCCCGAATAGTAAGATAACCTTTTTATGAAGACTACATAAATAGTGAGTGGCATAGGTAACAACGCCAAAAGCACTTCGTGACGTGTCGCGGGTTCGATTCCCGCGTTGGCACAAGCATTTTTGTGATTCACGTATGCTTGTTGTAAAGGGCTGAGTGCGGGAGTCCGAAAATGGTAGAAATTTGTTGCTGCAACAAATGATTTTTACAAAATGTTCTATCGTTCTCGGAAAAAAGCCTACAAAATAGGGATGACAACTGGGTACAGTAAAAATCTAGTTAGTCTCTCACTTCAGAGCAAAATATTAGGCACGTATTTTTTCCTTTTTCTGAAAAACTAAATTTGTAAGGGAAAAACTGCTCTAAAGTTCCGGAGAGATCTGGAGACGATTTGGTAAAAGTAATACACGATCGTGACGTCATTCGTAAGTCTTATTCACTGTAATTAGATCAATTATTTATGTTCGCGGGACAGAAAAAAGAACAAACTACAGTGCCAAACTACTACTACAACCCTCACATATAAACAAATTGTCCGGCAGGGCTGGTTTAGCCGACTAAACTGTAAAAAAAGACAAATAGGTAACTGATATGGATACGGCCAGAATAGCTTCTTATCGTACCCGGGGATTCTCCTCTCTGTATTTTTAGCTTAAAAGTTGAACTGTTGAATTTGGTATTTAAGTAGCATTACAGCAAATCCACAAACAAAATTTCCCAAGTTTTTGAATTAATAATTACATACCATATAATATAGCTTGGGTGGGTAAGTAAATCATAAACCTTTCTTGAGGGCCGCGGGTCGAAATGGACCCCACGGTATTTGAGCCCGTGCATAGATAGTGAAAAGACGGTGCTGAGGGTAGAACTCGAGACCATTGTGTTAGTAGTCCTGCATACCACCAGACTATTCCTGCCTGGAATAACCAAAAAAGCAAATTAAACTACTATTTTGTGGCCATTAGGCTGGGTGCTGGTTAGTGGTGGCTCCGGCATACAAAGGGCAAAGTTAGGAACAGCGGTGGGTTTTATTTACTCATAAACGATACCATCGCTATGGAAGTGTTGCTAGTTCAGGGACTTTTACCAAATATATATCTTATGCCTTGATTTCCCAGTACGTTTGCCATGTAGGACCTTGACAGACCCTACAGAAGATTATGAAGCATATTGCATTCTAGGAAAAATGTTCATTCTAGCAAAACAGGCACGTGTAGGCGCGTGAAAATAAATTCACTTTCTTTAAGCAATTTCCAGGAATAAAACTAACCTCATATTCAATTCTCTTTTTCTTCTTATTGCTTGACGAAAGGTTAATAACAAGTTGTCAGTTTTAATTGAAGTTATTACTTTAATTGAACTTACCTAGCACAAGTGAGTATGGAATTAATATATAGCATAACGTTCAATTTGCATCATTTCTTATGGTACTGGAAAGGTACGAAGAAGATTGTTTGAATCTGAAATATGTTTACCCTAAAAAATCTGAAAAAGATTCTGAACGTAGATGATGCCGTTACGTAAGTCTTTGATGATCGTAAATTTCTTTCTGGACTCATGCAATGCTAGAGAGGACTATCTCTAAATCGTTAAATTTCCCACTAATCTAGTCGGTCTATTTTATTTGTATCAATAATATAATGCTGGCGATTTACTTAAGTAATTTTTGCCTGACATGTTTTATCGTGGCACCGGCGGTATTTTCATGAGTCGAGTTGTGTCTTAAAATGCTTGAGCTGCATGGGGTCAATCATTTTCTCGCGCATACGTACCGCTTGACTTGGGACAAGCCTGCTCAGATTGATCTTGGTCTTTCTTCCAAAGCCAGTCCAGGAAAACCACTGCATTTTTTTACTCATTATAGAAAATTGCATTGTCAGGACTTTTTAAAAAGCGGCGATGACCTTGTCTTGACGGTACTTTTCGGGTTATCCAGCTGGGAAATGTCGACTCCAGCTAGTTTGGAATAACGTTATAAAAGGGATGACGTCTATCCTATTTACAGGAAATTTTATTTTATTTCAATTTTTCAGTGGCATGAACAGTCCCATGGACTATCAATATATGAAATGGATCCGTTTTGTACTCCGAGTCATTAGCAGTTGGCCAAGTAAGGAACTTGGAGAGAAACAATTGAAAATTGAAGGCTTGGGTTTTGCGTACTACAACACTGGGTTGTCCGTAACGTTCTTTATTTCGGGCATAAGTTATTTGAAACTTAACTTTTACAAATTTACTTTTTTTGAGTTGGGAAATTTATACATTCTGTTGCTCATGAATTTATTAACTGTGGTAAGTGTTATCTATTGATAGTGATGATGGGCACCTATTAAGATTCTCGTTTCTCATGTGTCTTTTCATTTTTCAGTTTAGGTCTTACGACTTGTGCCTCTCCCAAAAATACCGGAAAGCAGCAGCGTATTTTATCCAGGAAATACATTTGTTTTATTTTAAAGAGACATCGGAATTTGCGAAAAAAGTAAGTCATAAATTTTTTTTCAAGGGCCCATGACGTTGCAGTTCCGAATTATTATAAAGTAAATACCTAATTCAATCGGTAATAATATACTAAAGGCACAAACATTTCAGATAACAAAATTTTACAATTTATGTTTATAAGATGCTGTTTAAATTCAAAAATGACTTTATTTCAGATACACGAGAGGTTACACATCGTATCTCACATATTTTCAGCTTACTTGTTAAGCATTACATTTTTTGCTGTCGTCTTGTGTAACGTAATACCTATGTACTGCAACTACGCAGCTGGTTACTTTGAAACATCAGGTCCTCTCGTAAACGGTTCGTTCCAGCATTCCGTCTATTGCCTGTATCCTTTCGATTTTGAGAAAACTCTTGATGGATACATTGCCGGAGCTATTATCGGAGGGTAAGCTAAAAATCAATTTACCTCTGATTAATTAGAACGAGGAAAAGCTCATGACAGATGTGAAGATAATAATTTAATAATAATTTATTGTTAACAAGGACCAGATTATACATAGAGTAAAGTAAAGTAGAGGTCTTAGGAGAAACAGGACCGATCCCGATTATACAATATACATACTTATGGAGGTCTTATATGGCAAACGACGTGGTACGGAAGATCCTGATGATAAAACGAGTCTGTTACAGGTACGCATCATCACTGTGTGGATGCTGTGTTTGCGCGTTCGATCTCTTACTATGTCTGATGATCTTCAACTTATGGGGTCACTTCAAAATTCTAATTCATAATCTGGATTCCTTTCCCCGCCCGGCCGCGGCGAGAACAGACACTAACAAAGCATGCCACAACGCGACTATTGTAGGGTCTGAAATGTACTCGAAGTCAGAACTAGAAGATGTTGCTATTCAATTGAAGGAATGCATTGAGCATCATAAGGTTATTTCGAAGTATGTCTTTTGTTTTATATTAATTAGTAAAGCTAAATGTCGTGAGGTATGGGTACTAGACAAGAAAAATCTAAAAAGTCTTTCAGATGGTTTCCAGAAACAATAAATATAGTATCTATTTTAATTTAAATTTATGTTTGTCACACCTATTGCACAAATAGTAAACAGCGTTAAGAAAAAATACGTATCCAAATTTTTTATACAGCTTTTTCTAATTACCTAATTTTGTTTTTAGTTTCACGAACCGCATGTCAGACGCATTCGGGTTTTCTCTGGGTTTTTACTATTTCTTCCATCAAGTCGCTGGATGTCTGTTGCTCTTGCAGTGCTCCGATGTGGTGAGTTATAGACCATTATATAACACAACAGATAGAGAATACTTTGAAGGCCCTACTTTAATTAGACAATATTAAAATACCAGCCTATATACGTCCCACTGCAGGGTACAGGCTTCTTTGCATATAGGAAAGGTTTGTAAGAAGCATTGAACACTATGCCACATCACTGCCTAATATTTGTAATCTATGTTTTTGTCAGTTGTGTCTTAGAATAATTAGAAAGGGTAGCTTAAATGTGTTGGGATCGAACCTGCACCTCGTGCACACCGAGCCATGTATAGAACCGCAAGGCCACCACGGCATTAACTTTAATCACTTAAAGAGTTCAGGTAATAATTTCCATGTTATGTTTCAGTCGTTGGGGTCACTCACACGCTATATTCCAGTCACTACGATCATCTTTGGAGAGCTGATCTTAATTTCTGTGATCTTCGAATCCATCGGTTCCATGGTAATAATATTTCAGTAGTTGAGACTAGCTCTAAGCGAGAAACTTCATGCGTAAACTTGCATCAAGAGTACATCTTCTAATATATAAAATTCCCGTGTCACGATGTTAGTTACCGTACTTCTCCGAAACGGCTTAACCGATTTTTACTAAATTTTAGATGCGCATTCAGTAGGTCTGAGAATAGAACAACATCTATTTTTCGTACCCCTAAGTGATAAGGATTGCTCACACTAAAAAAATGGATGATATTTTTGTTTTTATTTTTTTTATAATGTGGCATTAAAAATACAAACAAATAGAAAATAAAAATCGGCAAAACAATTGCTGGGTCAGCTAGTATACTTATATTAACAATATAACTGGATAGCCGAGTGGTTGAGTTCACAATGTTCACATCGCCAAAACCACTGTTTCGCGGGATCAAACCCCGCGTATTCGTGACACACGAATTAAATTCCTGTACGAGTTTTTTGGTAAAACAAACGAGAAATATTTTAAGCGTTCTTTCCACAGAGTGAAAAATTAAAGGATGCGGTATACAACGTCCCGTGGGAGTACATGGATACGAAAAACCGAAAAACGGTCCTCATATTCCTGATCAGAGTGCAGGAGCCGATACACGTGAAAGCTGGGGGCATGGTCAAGGTCGGTGTGACGACTATGGCTTCGGTAAGAACAACTTTAAAAGCATATTCAGAGGAAAAGTGAATGCAAAACTGATATTATTATCCTCCAATAGCATTGTGACCTTCATCGGTGGGTGGCTCATGTATGGCTACTACATGATCATGCTTGACTACAGTTTGACACGAGCATGATTCTTTTTAATGACTCTCTTGGGGATTGCCTTTACTTCCATTTTTCATACCACACGCGTTCAGTAGTATTTATTCAAATTTGCCATAATTTAATGATGCAACGGTTTACTCGCGCGTATCTATCGCGATATCCCGACTAGTTTCGGACCCATTCGTGACCAATCGTGAGTCGACCCGGCAATACCGGTATATACGTGTGCGTAAATCATCCTCACGAAAGGTACTATAAGGAGGTATATTTTCAATACTGCCTACAAGAGTTAGCAAAGATAGTTTCTATTATTTCTACCTTTATTTCACTAGGGGTTATGAATACGGCACTAAAATGTACCAGAGCCAAAGACATACGTGAGCTAACAAAAGTCATTTGACTAATGGTATTTACGGCATTTTTTTTTATTTTCAGATATTAAGGACTTCTTTATCATACTACGCTTTTATTCGAAAATTTTCTTAAGAATAATCTGGATTTTTAAAATCTCTTTCTCACTTTCTGTTTTTGCTTTTTGAGGTGACAAAGAATCCAATATTGCACTAATACATGATTGAAAAATAGAAATTGTACGTTCCTTCGTATTCACGTTTTGAATTAATAGGGTAGAATTTAATTACTAGTTTTATACCAAAAAAATTCTAGGGTCAAATTCTTGCTGCTATTTCGCCTTGCCTTGAATTATATAATCATTAAAGTCCTTGATGTGATCTTGGTAGTTTTCTTTACCTTTTTTTAATGCATAGTCTAAGTGAGTGGATAGCCTGTCAGACTACAAAGCCCAAAGGTCATAGGTTCGAAGCCGGTCCGCATCATTATCTTTTTTATGAGCTAATTAGTAGCAACTGACTTACTGAAAATAAGAAGATTGAGTAATCAAATAACAGATTATATTTTGTACTTTTTTTAATTACAACAATGAATTGACAATAGTTGACATCACCACGATCACAGTTTGTTAGTATGACTTTGGTACCATATACTTCGAAGTAAGTACATTCCATATCCCTGAAAATGTTAACTATCATAAAACAGCACATTATTAACAATATAAGTACTTATAACTAGCAGTCATTTCGAATAAGTCTAAAACTTGACGTTGTCTACGTCCAATCAGAAGTTATCATTCAATCTCCTATACAATCTCGTAGAGGGAATTCCCTCACTGAATCACAACCACTCCTCGCTAAGTAGTCGAAGCCGACCGTTTGTCCCGAGCCGACGCACAATTTGCCTGGCTTGTGTTAAGCTGCAATCCTCAGTTGTGGGTTATACGACGTCGCATTGGAGGCGGGCTAACAACCGCCGTCGCTGGAGGCCTCAATGTGTCAATACCCGAGTCATGCTCCTCTTCAGGCGTTTGTACGACATCTGTACTTGTACTAGGCAATTCTTCTGGAGTAATAATAACCGGCACAGTTCCAGCTGCTAGGTTAGCTCTGGCGGTTATCTTGGCGATTTCCTGATCGATTTTGGCGACGAGCTGTTCTATAGCGGCGGGCCAACGTGTGGCCGGGATGGTGTGGGCTGGTCCAAGTCGCGCGTCAGCCATCACTGCGAGACGTACCGTGTCCGCATACTGAATGACCGTCAGTGACATACCTGTCAAGAAAAAATGTTATTAGTGGTCGCTTCAAGATCATTGGTGGAAATTATGTGGACCATATCAAAAGCAGTAATTTTTGCTTTTGTGTACTTACTTATATTTGCCTGTGGCGGGCGCCAGTACACGACAGCGTCTACGTCATGACCCCAGAGAGTTCGTCGCGATGGCGCATTCACCGGCGCGTTAATCTCTGCATAAGATAACGCGTATCGGCGAGACACGACGTTAAGGATAAGTCTTGCGAGTGGTGAAGGCAGCGCGCGAGTCAACGCCCCGCAGCGCGCCTGCGCGGCCCAGCCCGCCGCCAGGGCCCGCTGGCGCTCACATGCGCGTTCCACTGCTGCAGACACTCGACGTGGACTCGCACCCAGAGCCAGAGGTAAACATACCATTCCTAGAACAAAAAATTAAAAAAAGAGGATTGAGCTTCAGATAATTTTATGAAGTACGTAATTAATTTTCAGTAAAATATAGGTTCAAGTTACATACCTCCAGTTTGGGACTTCTTATAGGTTTTGCCGTTGCCCTCAGCGAAGGTGTAGAGGAAGTCCTCGTGAGCGGCGCGGGCGGTGCTGAGCACGATGTCGGGCGGCGGGGCCTGCGCCTGCTCGAAGAAGGCGCGGAGGGCCTCGGTGGCGGCGTACAGGGCGATGTCCGTGGGGGATACGGCCAGCGCACGGGCCGCGCGCTCGATACCAGCACGTGGGACCGGCCGGGAGCAAGCTGTAACCTTCATATCGGAAAAATATGAGAAGATTCAAGACGAGGATAAATGAGGCTTGCAAGCAAATTGATAAATTAGGATACATGCTGATAAATATAGTCTAGTTTGGTAATGTCACATTTCAACTTTGTAGTTCACCCACAGAAAGCATTGTCGGCTGCCGATTACGTTCTTAAATCTATTAAAAGGATGTAATCTCACTTTACGTCCACACAGCGACACAGTCTGCAACAGATGTCTCTTTCCATCATCAGCGCCAACAATATCAGTCCACAGTCTGGCAGGAGCGCGGTACACCTCAAGCACGCCTCGTTGAACCTCGCCAAAAGCCCCCAAACACAGCTGAGCCAGTTCAGTGTACTTCCATGTTAGAGTGTCCGGCTGCCTCACGTGACCACAAGTCCTCAACTCGTTTAACGCGACTATCTCGTTGCGTATCTTCAGCGGCATTGTGAAGAATTGCCGGATAGAAGTGTATGCGGCACCGAACACCAGCCCAGGCCACTTCCTCGGATCAGCAGTAACAAGAGGTGATAAAATAATCTGAAAAAAATAAATTATTATTCACTGCAATCAGACTTTAATTAAAATACTATCCCTTTAGCTAGTTACCTTTGGTATTGTCAAATTCCTTCGGTTACATTCTCGTTGTATTGCTGCTAAGAGTGTCAGGGCGGTCACTGGGGCTTCTGAGGTTGTGTCTCTACCGTTAGACTTCTTATTGAGTTCTCTTAACGCACTAACTGTGGCAATTAATACCAACCCAGCTACATGGAAGGCTCCTGGCAAAGTTTTCAAGGCTCGAGGACTTTCTACCGGATCATACTCAGAGACGAATTCGTTCCAAGAGTTGGATAGGTTTTCGTTTAGCTTGCCCCATAGCTCTGGGATCGCTGAAGGTGTAGGGAACAGTTTCGTTAAAGGACTTTGTTGCGCGAATTCATTCTGTGCAGAGATCCTGTCCGAGGGGTTCAGCTGTTCCAGTAAGAGAAGGTCGCCGATGTTTATGGACTTCTTCCCTGTGAGCAAGAGGTGGTGTACGCGGACCAACACATAATATTTAGGTTCTGGTCCGACGCAGGAAACTATGACATACTGCCACGGAGACTGGTCACTCGGCAGATACTTGGAGACGATTTCACTGACGTACTCCTGAAATATATATTTTAAGTGGTATTTAATGTATTCAGTCATGCATAAGTACATGTCATGGTTTTATAATAACTAAATTATCCTGAGAATTTTAGGTCTACTTAATATTTAATTGTTTTGGATCAACCTTCATAGTTATTGACCAAAAGCAGAAAACCTACATATATGTCACCCTTAGGTGTCGACTTGTATAATTGTGATTAGAATCTTGACTCAAATATATTATAAAATGCTACTTAGCGGAATTTAGTTCATGGATACAGCTAGATACTTGGTGTGTTTACCTGAATATTATTCTCGCCGACTTGTCGCCCTCTGTATACGGCGCCAGTTATCACAAAGTGGTTCTCTGGTCGGAATGGGGCGTGGCGATCCCACGCGTAGTTACCCCAACAAGACACCAAGACGTGTCGCAGCCGAGGGAACATCAGGTCACCATTCTTATCGCGTTTGTTGATCACGTGCTCTGTGACATGGTGCTTCAATTCTTCCGGATCGAAAGTGCCTGAAAATTTCACTATATCTTAGTTTCTGAAAGAAGACGTCCGTTGAAATGAATGAAAAAGTCGACGTTTAGGAAGTATTTCCAAAAAAACCTTACAAATTATCTTTCTTTATCGAGTTTACAAATCAATCATTAAAGTTTTTTTGCACTTACTCCCAGTAATTTACATTTTGGCATCATTAAAAATAATAAAGAAAGATAAATTTAAATGTGAGTTTACGTACCTTTTATAGAAAGCAGTACATTAATAATACCCTGGTTTCTATGCGTGTCTAGTAACGAACGTACTGTGTCGGTCCTTATGAACTCTAAATGAGGGTATCTGCTTGACAACAGCTTCAGCCAGAGCCACTTGCAAGCCCGCACCACTGAAACACGTAAATTACAAGGATGTAAATTAAATTAGAAGCATAGTAACAGCAATGAATATAAAATCAGTAGCGATTGAATTCTATTGATGTTCAAGGTAATAGAAATCAATCAATACCAGTCGATGACTCGTTCTTAAACTTTGCCTTCCCATTAGCTTCTTTAGCTATAGACTATAGCTACTATTTATTTATTGTTATAAAAGTACATAAGTGTCCGAATTCGTGGCAAAGGCATCTTTTCATTTAGAGAAAGATTAAAATTCAAATTTCATTAATATTTTCCTTCATTTTATTTTCCTTGGTGGCTTAGAGTAACTTTAACTATTAGAATGACAATATATTGGGGTCAAACCTGCAATCTTGTTCATAAAACCGCAAGCGAGGCGCCGCCATGACAATTGGGACATAGCATTACGAAAATTATAAATCACGTATATATAAACTTACCAACGTAAGAAAAAGCCAACACTTGTAAGATGGACACTGCGACGCAGAAGGCACAGTACGTGAAGAACTCTTCGGCGATGCGCGAGCGCAGGCTGCGCTGCCGCGCCGATATCATCCTGGACGTGTAGCTACTGCTACCTGAAATTAACATAACACTTTATAATATAACTAGACAAAGTTAAAGAGTTTATTAGTGTGATTTTTGGTGTCTAGCACTAACTAGTATTAGTAGCTACTTCTAGAATAATCTAAAAAGGAAGAAGGTGAATATGTGCACGTTTTTTTGTGCAATATGAATCTGCCCCACTAGCCCAGTGATATTTCTACAATTTTATTACCTATTAACGACACTAGGAAATGCCTTAATATATGGAAATGATATTTCTCCTCGATTCACTTGACTTGGATCTACATATATATCCGTACATATATTTGCGTGTTTTCTATTGACGTTAATGATTGTGAGTTTTTTTGAGGGATCGTGACTTTCTTACGACACCTTAGTGTTTATAAGTCAAGTAGTAATGATTTAAATAAAGATTTCAAATGGATTTAACCAATGTGCCAGTATTTGCTTGTAGTTCGGACACTACGTTTAACTCAACCTCTTCAAAGCAAATTTCGTTTCCCGGATCTGGCCGATCAACAATACCTACAAGAACACATAATTATTGTTGAATTTAGCGAATAATATAATAAACAATTAAATATATGACGTCATAATAATTGTTTACACGTCCTAATGCATTACCAGTCGTTATCAAGAGTTTAGAAATGAGCGACGCAGCGAACCGTGCCTAATCGTAAATATTTACTTCAAATGAGTAGATTTTACGTGCACACTCACAATTATAATGTTGTTATCCAAATGCATCGATGATTCAATGTGTATCATGCGTCAGAGAAAGTACTCGGAAGCTATGGATGCGAGATAAAAATTGTAGTTATTTTACATTTAATTGCATATAATTAAATTTTCAAAGTTGAAATAAAATCTACATAGGCGAGCTCTGACTTAACAATAGGGATAATGACAATTTTTTTTGCAGTGTCCATCTTGTAGTTTTTTGTATAATACCAATAACAATTTATGTTTTTGCAAACATAAATTGACCAAATTGCAGTGAATGAAACTTACGCGTGACGTTACGATTGTGTATAAATTTTACCATATCGTTACGTCAGAAGCCCCTTCTCCTAAACTTTAAAACTGTTAATCTTTGTCATTCTAGTTGTCAGCAGTCATACTTTTCAATTATCTAACTGAGGGACTAATGAGATTTTTTCTTTTTATACCCAGGTATCATCCCTATTCAACTCTGAGTTTTCTTCCAGAAAACCTTTGGCAAATTGAGACTTGACCATCGCAAGTTGCTACACAAAGTTTCAACGAACTTAAATTTCAACAGATTATAGCAATTAACACTCATTAAGATTGAAACAAAGATATGTTAATGAAAATAATATGTAAAAACATTTTTATGCTGGGAAGAATCGACAAGAAACTCCATGAATATTCCGTAAATACTTATTTTGTTGTTGGATCCTTGTTCCGTCCTCTCGTACATAATAAAGTAATTACCTAAAGTGCTAAATAGATACTTTTGTTGTAATTTCGTGTGCATTCGAATGGAATCATTAACCCCGATGCGTGTTACGAAATTTCGCGAGCAGTGTGTTAAAACTGTATTCTTATGTTGGTAAACATTTTAGTAGTTTTATAACCTACCTACTGCGAATAATGTGTAGAAAGGATTAAGCAAGTATAGAATATACTGTTTAAAGAAAAATCCAAAGGGGACTAGATCAAGTAAACTCGCGAACTATATTTCCTAAATGCCAGAAGGGATCGAAGAAGATGCATTAAAAGTGGAGAAAGTCATTTAATTTTTCGTCTGGAAAAAAGAGAGCACTACACTATAGCGGCACTACGCTTTGTAGAGCCTTATCTCTCTTCCACAGCCTGCTCCTGAAGACAACTTGCATTTCAACAATAGTTTACATAAGTAAATAACGTTAAAATACTTAAATACGTGATTTTGACTTGTCATCTCCATAAGTCTGAATGCCTTGTACTAACGTTAACCATTATAGAAATATAACCACACATGCCACAGGGACTGGTCGATAATTCGCGTATCTAGCGAATACAAGAAATTGCGCCATTATTGCTGCCAAATGATGATTCGCGCCTTTTACATGTAATATATAACGGATTGATGTAATACATATTCATAAAAAATTGACCTGCCTCTTTTTATTACCTACCAAACTCTAGACATAATAAATTAATACTTAGATAACGCGATCTAGGTCCGTTTCAGTTTACCAAATAATAACAAATCGTATTGTTTACATCATGCATCAATTACAATAGTTAGTGAATCATTTTTTATTCTCATTAATTTGTAGAGTGCTACAGATTCACAAAATATCGATACAAATAAATTAAATTAAAATAATGTTATTTCCTTTCGTTATTTGCTCCGCTTCTAAAACCTAAAAAAAATGCTTAGTTATTATTAAATATACCGAGAAGGCAAAATTTTACTGATAGGAGATTGTAGCAAGAAAAACTTAGGCCAACAGTAGTAAAAATAAAAATAGTTATTTTTTAAATGTTGAGTAAAGCAATAGGAACAAAATGGAATTGTATCTTATGGGAACGGCAAAAACGTAAACAAAATAGCTGACTACAACCAGATAATAAATAAAGTGTCTAGGTTAAGGTTGCTTACTCTACTCTTAAGTCAGACAACTGAGTAACACCGGACGACGCGACGACTTGCGACCACTTTCACTTCGCTTAGTGAAAGGTTATTTTAATACCCAAATAAAACCGAATCGAAAAGTTTCGATTCTTAGCCGAAATTGATGCTTTTGTAGCTAGAGTTAGTGAAATGTTGATGGACGTAATCGAGTTTACATAATAGACATCAAAATTTAAATGTATGATAAAGAAGGTAGGTTTAATAATTTTATCGTAAGTCTAGAGGAGGTACATCCTCTGGACTAAAAAATGTATTAAAGTAGTATTATTATAGTTGTGGAAGCGAGACAGCGTAATAGACGGTGTAGAGCGGCATCTCTTTTATAAACCCGCGACAATATTAGCTTTAAACGTAGCTGAAGGGCCCCAGGTTTTAGGGAGTACCAATTTTTGTAAACTCATTTTGAATGAACCATTAACTAAATGCCAAAAGTTAAAATATACGAACACGTATTAAAAATTTACGATTGTTTTGTTAGGTTTCGAAAGTAGGCTAAGAATGTCAATTACTAAACTAATCATTTAATAGTAGTTTAGTAACCAACACTATTTAATTTTCAGGTTTTCTGAACTATTTTCAGTAGATAAAGAACAATTAAAAGAGGAAGAGATGGCGAAAGGGCGAGAGGAAGAGCCTATGTGGCTGTTACGGCCTGTGCCGGCTCTTCTGGATGAAATTCTAACATATGGTTCAGGCTTTTGACAGCAAAATAAAATTATTGTTATTTCTAGCCTCAAATGTCGCATTTCTTGGCCACTCTCTCCTCTCTTCTTCCGCGTATGTGTTTAACAGCTGCAAGAGACTATGCCGGTTGAAAACTTGAAGTTATGTGTAGTAATTTGGTTATACTTGTAGATAAATAAATATGTAGGTTATTTATCGTATCAGAAGGCAATTAAAACAATGGAGGTCAACGACCAAGATTAAGGTAAATTTGTTATCATAATCTCTGATTCAGGATTTTGTCGTTGTGTTAGACGATTACTAAATACAACAAATTATATCTAAGTATGCTTACCTATCTATATAATGGTCTGTCTAGTAGATAATTTCCAATTGTGTTACTAACCTGTGTATCTCAAATTCAGAGGCTGTTTTTGAAACTGGTTAATGACGAACTATTAATTGAAACTTTGGTATTTTAATCTGGTTGTTTTCGTTAAAGATTAATCTTTTATTTGAACTTGAATACTTTAAAATTAAAACCTACGAAATCAACGTTTTATTTTTATTACGTTGCCAGGTAACAGAGTCGTCAATGTCAAAAAACTGGCCAAGGAATTGTAAGGAGTTATGTACAGCCAAGGTTTAACGTAAGCAAATAATTATAATATCGTCTACGTCATGTTAGAGTCCGTAATGTTTTAAATAGGGTGACATAATTACTGTTTAGAATGTTAGAAGAAACTGAAAGCATGTACGATGCTGGTCACTCCAAATCTTGTATTTTATATACCTAGGAGCTATTCAGATTATATCAAGAGTTTCGGATCGAGTCTGGATGAGGCTGGCACAGGACCGTACAAATTGGCATGAGAAGGGGGAGGCCTACGCCCCGCAGTGGGAGGTGTGGATGATGATGATGATAAAGATTATGCTGGTATCATAGTTAGCCAGCCAGACACGCAGAGCATGCGCGAGCGATTCGTTACTCTGGCTTAAGCAGAAGGGCCTGCGGTGTTTTTAGTCGGTGGAAGTGTGACATATACGACTTGTATTGAAGACATTAGCTTCTACCCCAGAAAAAAGGGGTCTCCACGCTGCCTGTTTTTACATGGGCTATATTCACTAAAAGCGACAAAAAATAAGCTTCAACAGTGTACCACTGAGAAGCTGTAACAAGGAACGTCCAAAAAAAAACAATCTACTATCGCCGAGTCCACAGAGTATTTAACCAGAAGTCAATAGCACTAATTAGCAATGTTTTATTTATTGTTCCCAGCAGAGATCAGTCATAAATGACAACAATAGCTCTTCATAACAGTCTACTTACTGGTAATTGTTTATTAAAATACGATGCTAATTAATTGTAACGGTACAATCACGAAAATATTTATTGCGGAGGCGGACTTCCACCGTCTTGACACTCTCTATCACCAGTGACCCTATTGCACGCGATAATGAACTTATCAACTAGTGTCTCATCCTTTGTAATACGTTATGTAAAGTTTAATTGTTTTTATGTACTAACGCACCCCTCTAATAAATGTCTATCACGATAAACATTGATGCAAATGACTCTACATTTTGTAGGTGAAATTAAATTAAAATTATTTGCATATTCACATATTAATTATACGAATTGTTTATTGAGTTGTCAAATTGTAGTCATTGTTGAAATATTTTGTTGTTATTTGAACATCTTTTTATTACAAAAAGTAATTAATGTCTGTTTTATGTAAGTTCGTCATCATTTAATTAGTAAATTTTATATTAAATTGTTAAATCGTAGCACAATTCTAAATAAGACGTTAAATTAAGCTGCTAATTTAAATTCAAATATTTTTAAAACCTCTGTTCAATTCGAAATATCGTCGGCAAATGAAGTACACGTGAATAGAACCAGATATAAATGCACCAACCTTTAATATTAACGTTAACTTCAAGTCATCAGAGTGTTAATAAAGTCCGATATTTGTTTTGGCACCTCGGTACGGAATTTGTAGTTTTTGGAACGCGCGCCGGTGCTTGTAGCGGCGTAACGCGATGCGGGTCGCAAGTCTCGCGACTGACTGATCATGAGCGGGCATCGCTGCCCCGGCCACACAAGACGTGATTCCCTAGCTTATCGACTTGACGTCCAAGGTCCAAATGTAAACACTAACAATGTCCAGTTATTGTAAAACTAATAAATATAGAAACAAGGTGATTGTGTCGTGAGCTATGACATGAGATTTTATAGTAAGTAGGTTGATACGTAACGCTTATGTATGTCAATCAGTATTATTACTTGCTTGTCGGTGGAAGAGGGCGAATAGAGTTTAATATTTAATGAACAATAGCCCTGTTTTTTCGATGATTGGTGAAACGCCAAAGGTTCGACATAAGCCGAAGACACAAAATGAGGAAATAAAAAAAAATCTGCAAATAAGATACATTTTATCACTTTTATATTTCAAATTACTTTTTTTTAGGTTGGAGTTGTCCTTACCCACTCTTTCTTTCTCCACCTCAAGCCGAGATCATGAAATCGCTCGCCCAGACTGTGCGCCACTCCATTAGCACTTTTGGTCTGAGGTACCGACACTTACCTGACCGAAGTATGAACATAAAAGATACAAAAGATTTGCGTTACCTTTGTTTCCAAAAGAATAAAAATCATCGAGGTACCTGCTTTTCTTTAGCTGCTTTGGTGATTTGTGTTTCATCAACATTGACTTATTATCTTACTTCCTTTTTAATTTCCAGTCAACTGCAAGTCAGACTCAATATACTGAGTGTTCCTTACAAATCATCATCACCATCCAATGTTTGTCCTCCCACTACTGGGCAAAGGCCTCCCCTTTTTCGTGCTACTTTCTACGAACCTGTATCAGCCTCAACCAGACTTGACCGTACAAATAGGGCAAAGAAATTAAATCCATTTCAATTTACATAGGTACAAGAGCATAGGTATAATTATAAGGTTCATGAGATACAAGCCTCGAACGGACGACCAGATGGAAGAACGGACAATGGAACCTCAGTGATATGGTGTCGTTTTTACCCTTATAAAAGGGAATATGGATTGCCTTTTAAATGAGGTCAGTCTTGTCCTAGAATAAATAATTGGGAAAAAGTGATTTACGTTCCAGACACTTATGTTTACCAATACGATTATGGATTAAAACCCTTCCATCTTCCCTTCGTATTACTGTTTTAAAAGGGTTTCGGTCATGGCTAATACCAGCATAGATATTAATCCCTAGTATACTTCGTTTTAATGGTATTGTTTTTGTAAAGGCCCAAATATGGTACCCAGCGAGACCTTTCTTTTGTGGGCTTTATGAATGTGATTTCACATAATTGTAAGAATATTTTTTATTTATTTTATTTAATAATTTATGTACACACACAAATTATGTACAAGGGTACTGCTTATTTCTTAAGAAATTTCTGGCATTCAAAAATGCACCCTATGGTAGTACTATTATGGATGTTTTTTTTGTAACTGTTCTATGCGGGGTTTGAACCCGGTTACATTTAACTGTAACTATAATATTAGGTAATACTTTAGTTAGTAATTGTCGAGGGGTTTGTTGATCCATAATTTTTGTGCAGAATGCAAAATAGGTAATAAAGCACAGAAGAAAATTAAAATTATTTATTGAAACAACTTCAATTTTTTAAGTTAAATAAACTTTACTAAAGCTAGTGGGCTTAACTTACATAAGTAACGTAGGATAGCGCAATATAATTGATCGATATAAGTAGCCATAAGTACACAATAGAAATACATCTGTTACATTTGGGATATCTTCTAGGTATCAATATAGGATAATGTTAGGCTCTGCACAAGATTATGTTCCACTAATTTTAACATTAAATTACATTAACATTGATTTGACAAATGCTTTAAAATGACATCTGGATAGTTAAAATGCCTTATAAGCGAGTGATGTTTGTACCTATTTGATACCTACACAGCTCTGTCTAAATAACTTTACATAGCAAACAATAATTCGTAAAACATTCATAAATTTGTGTGGCGTACGATACACAAGTAATAAATACTTACTTAGTGATTATTTATAGGGAAGATATCATGTAGTAGGATTAAATTAAATATTGTAAGATCTTACAGCCACTCTTATCACATATTACAGCTTTAATTACTAGTTTGTCTACCATAGAAAATCTAAGATATTTTTATCGCCTGTATACAAATTTGTAAATTAAATCTACAAAATTATTTCCCGTTTAAGGTAGTCCACTAACTGTATAATACAGGAGGTCAAAGTTTGTTTGAAGAGTAAAAAGAAAATGCACAAAGCATCGGTTTACGAAATACTAAATTTCACGTCAAAGTAAGAAAAAATCAATTTTCATGTTTACACGGCATTAGATGAAAATATAACATCGATATAATTTGGCATCGTTCAACTAAAGTAGCTTACTTAATTAGCTTTACGATGAGTGGAAATAAATGCGAACAAGCGTAGCTGTAGCGACTCGCTGGGTGTGGTGACGTCACGGGGATGACGTCACCGTCGCACTCACACACCGCCACACTCCGGACAGACGTCGCACATTCAACAACAGATGAATTTAACTAATCAACAGTTACATGAAGCCTACAGCAGATACACTGACCGACCATGTCTGCCCAGAGGGCGCAGACAATGTTACATCGCGTCGGAAACTTTAAATGTATGGGAATGATATTTAGATATATTCGACAAGTAAGGTGACTTTGACTTGTTAAAACATTGGAGCGAAAATGTAACTTGCCTACAGCCTCAGCAATCGATTTCAAAAACAAATATCACAACATTGAGGAAACTGACTCATAAACAGAATTATTCTCATATAGCGCTCGCTTTGACATGTTTGGTAGAAATGAATTTTTGTTCGATGGACCGCCTCGGGATGCCGCTGACCTTCTTGGGCGAGACGTTGCAGTTGATGGAGGAGGGCAGCGACTTGTAGCCGCCGTCCGAGCTGTAGTCCGTGTCCGTGGACTGCCCCGTCAGGCTCGGGCTCACGCTCTCCTTGCTGCTGATGCGCCCGTTGTACAGGTCCCCGTAAGACGTGTGGTGCTTCATCAGCGGATTCTCTTCTATGACAGCACTCCTGTTGAGCGAACGCTCGGTGCTTGTGTACTGGTTCTGAAAGTTCTCTATAGAACGAGATCTGTTGGAGTACAACGCGCGACGATCAGTCTTGTCACCCACAGATGAATCTCTTTTAATATACCGCCGGGTGGTTTCACTGTTCGCGAGTGCCTGCAAGTACTTGGTTCCGACGCGGGAGTTGGTCTTCAGGTGCACGGGGTCAGTCCGCTTGTCTGTCACATTGTCATCTCCGTTGTGTCCGTTCACTTTCCTAACACCACACTGGCATTTGATCACAGTCCCGTTGGTAACAGGTCTCTTAGTCTTTTGTGCTTCACTGTAAGACGGCAGCTTCCTCACGCTAGCTTGTTCATTCCAACTGTAAAATGAGACGGATTTTTATATTTGGTATTTGAAACATGGAAGTATTGTTATATACATTTAAGGCACATGCCAGAATCTGGAAGTGAGACAGCGGGTTTTTTTATTTGACTATTTGCTACACCTAAACTACATGAATAAGTATTGGTATTTATGGAAAGGCACCTCGAGTGGAAGCTGTGCAAGTGTGTAAAACCTCACCTTTAAGTTCTGTCGGGCAGCGTGTAACACAGAGACATGTTTCTTAATCATAGTATATTACAAAATAACGCAAGTTGTTATATATAATGAAATAATGAGAGGAAAAACGCACACGACTACCTACAATCACACCTACAACACAAAAACTGTTACTAATGGTTTGGACCAAGCCTATTGATCGCCAAACCAGTACGTGCCAATAGTGCCGTGCTTCATAACCAACTCACTGACCCATGCTTAGTATAATACCAGCACCGTTAATCTCACAATCAAAAAAATCTTCTTTTATTGCGTTATTAAGTGACAAATTAAGCCTCCCAGTGAAACGCTTAGGCACATTACGTAGTTATATACAATTTGTTATGTTAGGCCTATTACCGCATCATATAGTAAAATCTTCATGCAAACTAGCGGCTTGCGTCACTTGATGTACTTGTAGCAATAGTCGTCGATGTCCCTATCAGAGACGAGGAACACGCCGTCCTCGTTGGTCTTGTACAACAGATGCAGTAAGCACAACACATTGACGGAACACAAGAGGCACACAGCGAGCAAGCAGTCGAGCCACGCTACCTGATCCGACGGACGAACCCTCCCACCACCCAAGTGGAAACTGCCGCATCCAATATCCAATATGATGGGAATTTTCAATGAAAATCCAATTCGGAATTTAAAGCAGCATGTGAGGAATTAGAAACAAAATGAACATTTTGAAGGACCTGATAATGATGTCAAATTATAGATGGTACACAGATGATTGGTCAGTTCTTCTTGCAATACTTACACTTAAATGAAATCAAATAAATATACCAGTGAAATATGGGGATAATGTTAAGGTGACTCTACACATGGATGTTGGTGCAAATGTCATTTTTTTAGTCATGTACTCTTTGAAAATGATGATCCATTTGGCATTGTTGAAATGCGATACCATGTCTTGACTTTTGTAGTAGGTATTCTGTACGAGGGATGAGCAACGGTCTTTGTACTGTGATATGTATGAGGGGATCATGGGTGGTATGTACATGAGGATGATATTTGAGTGCAGAGAATGTAAAATGGACTTTATTGTAGCGAAGATTAACCTAAAACAATAAATAAAATATTGAATAGATAGTGGAATAAATAAAAGGGTGAATATCAGTGGTACAAAAGGATATTAAAATGAATAATTTAATAGACAGTGGTGGAGTTGTATGAGATATACATAGAAGCAGATAGTGTTGCAATGTTTGTAACAAGTGTTCATTATATTTAGTTAGCATGTGGTTACCTCACTAATCCGGAATTGTCAGAACTCGTTAACGCCGAGCTCATCGGCGGCCGCAACTGAAATAAAACACACAAGAATTTGCTTTTTGTTTGAATTTGAGGTAACTTTCTTTTATGACATGTTATATTTCAAGTTTACTCATTTCGTTCTGCTAACTTTATTCTGCAAAATGTGGAATTTTATTCAGTTTACTTTCTATGTCGAATCGTGAAGAAAAAAAATCGCTTTTCTTATTTCATCGTCGTCATTTGTCGTCACTGCTTCAGTGATCAAGAACCAAAGTACCAGTGTAAATATCCGGAACAACCCCAGACCAGAAGAAAAACCAATAGGATCGAATCGACCGAAATGCCAAAACCCATAAGTCATAAAAAAAAACAGCCTTTGCTATGTAGCAGCTTTGAGCCCATCAAGCTTCTATTGTGCTTTCTTGTTTTTTATGTGATCTGGAGATTGAGCTAAGCCTTAACGTGTGCAATGGAATTAATCTCATTATGTGTGTTTACCTTGCTTATTTATTTATTTCTGTTGGTGTTTGTGTGTGTACGTACCCGGTCGGTCTGCGTGGCGACGTTGCAGGTGTCGTCCTGGCGCGGCTCGTGGCTCTCGGCCATACGCAACATCTGTTGCTGTAGCACGCGGACTAACCGGTCACGTTCCTCTAGTTGACTCTGAAAACGAACATTTTAGGTATATTTTTAGGAGTTCTTGATGAGTTGTTTTTTTTTAGTTTTAGTTTTAGCAGTGATTTCTGGAAATCTTTCTAGCATTACCTCTATGAAAGGGTGACAGCAATAGTCTTGCTTTAAGAAATGCTATTATTTATTGTAAGCCCAAACTATCCCACTGTAATCCAAACGGTTTTCCCCGGTCCTATTTCTTTCATTAACTTTTTTGAAGAGTTTTGATTAGATTTTTGATTGTAAGATTTGCTCTTAAAATAATTTCAAGCATTCAGAAAATAACATACTTCAACTTAAAAAGAAATGCTTGATTTTATATTTGGATGTCACGAATTATCGCGTGATTGAGACCAGATTAGATTAGACTTTCTCTTTAGTTGTGTTCTTTAGTATAGTATTGTTAAAGAACTGGTTGCTAAGGTGAAGATCGTTGTGGACCAGCACGCCCTAAGGACTTGACTTAAGTATACATTAAGAGGTAGTTAGCGCATCGCTTTACACATTGTTGTCGCCTTCTCACACTCAACTCCCACAGCTTTCGCCGTATGATAAATGACAGATCAGATAAATTCTTATCTGATGCTTCAAATTAATTGAAACTTATAAACGCTTTGACATTTGTGTTTTGTTTATGCTTTTTATCATATTGGATTTCAATCGCTTCATATTTTTATCCACACACTTTGTTTTTCTAACTAATTGGCTATAATTCTATCTAGATTATGACTATATTCGCTATCAACATTAAAAAAAAAACATTTCAAGTAATTCGCTCATATCGCTATCGTGAGATATTCCGTAAACAATCTTATATGTAGCACACATTTATTTAAGACGATAGGAAAGGTTTATTTATTGCATTTTTGTAGCATTCGTTCTGAAGAACATTTCTTTTCTTCTACAATAAAGACGAGTGAGATCTTTTCAGCATGCTTAAGTCGACTGCTGACAGACACACAACTCATCATGCGTCACTGTCTAAATGAAACAGGAGTTTTTAATAAATAGAGCTGAAATTGTGAGTCCCGTAACTTAAAAACTATGTAAGTATTTAAGGCATGATATTTCGATAGGCGCAAAAGCGCTTCTCTGAGATTCTGATGAATTTAGTTGGAGTTTTTCTATAGGTGAAGAGTTTTTACAGGTTCACCCTGTAGTAGTTCGTCTACTGACCTGCAGGTAGAGTATCTGGCGGCGCATCTCTGCGCAGGCGTCGGGGTGCAGCGGCGAGGCGGGGGGGCGGCGCCCGTTGCCGCGCGCGGGGCTTTCCGCGCACGCCGCCAGCAACGGGTCGAGAGTTTCGCTCTAAGATACATTATATTACTATTAATTAAACGTTACTTAAATGTTTGGAACCCGTCACCAGAATTTATGAAATTCAAACATTGCTTATTAAAACGGAATTTTATTTGAAACTACTTTAGTACAGACGTTAAAGCTTTTTTTTTTTACATATTATTGAAAAACCTTCACCAAATCTAAAAGAGAAAAGACGTTGTAACATTAAATAAACCCAAAAAGTTGCTGAAAATTGAATCGATGAAGATAACGAATATTTATTTACAGACAAGATAGACTCAAATATCATTTTTATCTAGTAACCTTTGTATATTTTACATAAATAAATCCACTCCTAATAACTAAATAAAAAACATACATTACACTAAAAACGACAATTAAAAATGTTGTGTTGTCACTTGTCACTCAGAAGTAATTATTAATTGGCTTCGATCTAACGATGAGAACAAGTTTATCTTTATCAATATTGTATAACATAATAGGTGTGTATATTAATTAAATATTTGAATAAAAAGTAGGTCAATTCACGTAATCATTTATCTTTATTAATATAACCATTTGAAAGGGCTTGGCTACGTATAAAATTATAGTTATGATAAAAACATCATTTTGTTGTTGAATGTAACACAACACTCATTTATCTAACCCAAGATTAATCCATTCAATTTATATACTATTTAAGTATATTAATAATATATATTCAATTCTTAAATATTATGTTGTATTGTATTTTTGTTTTGTTTTTATATGCATATTTAAAAATGTAATAAGTATGTTTATGTTTGAATAAAGGAAATATATTCAATGAATGTGTGTACGTACAACAATATTTTAGCTAAATATAGCAAATAAAATTATTGGCTCTTTTTATGACGTGCATTCAAATATTGGTTTCGAAGTTTTCGATACTTAATGATGATATGGAATATAGAAGGGTCTTGACTCTGGTTCAAATTAAGACATTTATAAAGAGACTAGCTGTTGCTCATTGCTTCGCCTGCCTAAATGTCAGATATAGCCGGACAAAAGTAGCGTGGAACACAGATCACAACCAGGTTACTAACAGGACGTTGAACATAAGTAACAGTTACTTCCATAAAAAAAATCAACGAAATTAGTCCATCTTTTTGAGCGTATATAATAAGCAATCATACCCACAAAGATAGATACAAACACAGGCAAGTTATAGCCGAAATGTACCTGTCATTAGTCATTCGTTTGTTTTGTTCACACAATCAATCGAGGTTATCTATTCTTATCTATCATAACTTATTCAGTACAATTTATGTCTAATCTTTAATAAACTACTTATATTTATGTACTCTTTTAAAAGTTGTGTGAGAAGACATAGAATTGAATGTAAAAGTGAAAACGAGGAAGACAATTAAGAGAAATATACAATAAAATTATGAAAATACTAAAACCAGACGTTAAGACAACTATAACTTTGTAATGAAAATATAATTTATTGCCAACAACATTAAAGAGACAGGTTCTTATATAAATCTCAGACATTCATTTTCATGAAGTCACAAACGACTAAACCATCGAGCAGTCTTTTGCGTCATTATCTCTTAACTCCAAGAATAAATAATTATTACAAGTGCAAATTTAAAGTAACAAATAAATAGAGGGTGTAATAATATAGAAGTATTTTAAATAGATAATAAGAAAACACAGCTATATGTAAAAATATATGTCTTGAAACATTACCTTGTTATAAGGAAGTTATCTTATTTCGCTTATGCGTGCTTCAACAGTTCACGTTGCAATAAAATTGAAGGATAATGCGTTTTGTTAGTTTAGTTTCAAAACAACACGAAACAGATGCAAATGTATGTTAAGTATCTAATAAGACGTGCATTTTGCGTTTAGTATAGTATTATGCAAATTTAGTGGCAGCTGGAAATATGAGGCAAGGCGTTGGACAAATATTAATGCAGTATAAAAGCAAAGTATTGCGGTTTATAATTCTCGATACAGCCACCAATAAATTTGATCAGGGGACCTACCACCAGGTTTCAAAGTAATGTTATTATGTTTGTAGAAGCCTGGCAGCGCAATACTCTAAGATAAACGTTGCTTTAAACATGGCGGTACGCCCCCAGTACTGTAAGTGCAGTGCAAAGATGCTTCATAGCGAAGGCGGGTTACTTACACTCATCGAATGATGCTCCTCCCCGGGCTGCGTGCGGCAAACAAGGCGATGCAACCAAATAAACATATACGTTACGACACGCCAAAACAAAAGTGCCAAATACAAGCAAACAAAATCGATTTAGTGGAAACCACTGCTCACTGAAAGGCAACACGATTTACACATCAAACAACAAAAGTGGAGTTTGTCAATGCAATGAATTGCCTCAGTGAGCATTGGCGAAAATAACATTGAAACAAAACACTAAAGATTTAAAACTACTGACACGAATAATGAAAATCTATAGGTTTGACTTTTGGAACAATTCTTGTCTACCAAGGATAGGTTCAGATACAAAAACAGCGTCTTTTATATTAAGTTCATTTGAATGCAACTGAGTCAATGTCAGATTTGTATCTAGAATAACACGAGTAGATATTAATCAGTGCAATGGAAAGCTAACTGTAGGTAACAGTCTGGGATGGGAAACACAGGTTATAACAAAAAGGGGTCGGCTAGTTCATGCTATCTATAAAACATCGAAAAATTATATAGAGCGACTACTAGCTAATGTTACTACATCAATAAAGGCTTCACTAATTATTCCAAACGCACATACATACATGCCATTTCGTTATGCTTAACCAAACTAGTAACGTGTAATTTGAAACTATATATTTACATTCGCGAAAGAGGGAAAATACTATTTAATCTAATTATGCTAATAATAACGTTGACATTAAATTGTAAACTTTACAGAGAGCTACGGAAACTACTTGATTTAATAACGATACACTTTCTGTATTGATTATCATAACGACCTAAATATTGAACATTGCAAGAAAGTAAAATCCATATTAATTGGTTTAATTGATTCAGTATATGGGAACAATGAATGTATATGGTACACCGCTGAGAAACACAAGCACAAATGGTTAGGATGCGTGTGCACTGACTCAGATAATTTAGATAGACACAGTTTCATTTAATATGGTGTACTTGCACGCACGCCTTGGAAACAGAAAATAACTATCATAATAATACCAGACACTATTATCTTATATAACAACTAAAGTTATTTGGAAAGCGAGGTTTTTAAGTAAAATAAAATATGGCGACTTCATATTGTGTCTTATTTGGTGTCCGTCAAAACGACCGGCTTTTTTGTATAAATGTAGAACGTAACTGTCTTTCATTATTGACTGAGTAAGTAGACAAGTTTGGTCATTTTCATATTTTAAAAATAACGATTTTGAAGACTGCGTGTTTAAAATGAAGACATGAATTTCAGCTGCAATTAGAAGTGAAGTAAAACGATTAAATTTTCATTAAGATACTGATACCTATTTTTAGTAGCAAAGTATTTGGCTCGAATGACTTCTTAGTATTGAGTTTTACTATTGACTTGTGCAACAAACATGAAAATGGCAATAATATTAAAACTACTGATTTCTACTCTAACTACTACTACTAGACGGTATTATACGCAAAATCTTCTCTTTACATATCCTGGGAATACTTTTCACTGAATTTGGTACATCTTTGACAGTCGTTACAGGTAGTCAGGAGCTTGAAAAGTCTGACTACCAGTCTAAACAAGGGGTATCGTGTTGCCCAGGTATACTGGGTTGAGGAGGTCAGATAGGCAGTCGCTCCTTGTCAATCACAGGTACTTAGCTGAATCCGGTTAGACTGGAAGCCGAGTTGGGAAAAGGCTAGGCCGATGATGACTTTTCACTGAAAAGGAATTTGGTAAATAGTCCTTTGTGTAATGGGTTCTATGTTATAACTGACCTCCTGTAAGACCCGCTTGAGCTGCAGAAGCAGCGTCTTGATGTCGACCACGTCTTGCAACAGCGAGGCGGGCGCGGGCGCCGGCGACGCACTGCCATCGCTGATCCCAGCATCTGATGGCGTCTGCGTCCTGGATCGCTGGAGAAGCCGCGCCGTGCGGACTGGCAGACTAGCCCTGAACGTATACATCTTCATTGTAGTACAAAATTAATAAAAGAAGCGAATATATACTGTAAGAAGACAAATTTCTTATTAACTTTAAGCATTGAACTGAATTAAAAAAGACATTAGTTGTTACTTATATGTATTTTTCAGTGAAAAGACAAAATGTGCGAGATGGTACAAATCTTATTTTACATTTCCTTGAATTGCATTTTAACGTATAGTAAAAGGGTATATGTAGTTTGCATTGATATTTACATTCAGTTTTCACTGGCACCAAGTGACTCTTTTCGAATATTGCCGATGTCACTTAGGTGGCAAAAACGCAGATTAAAACGTAGCGTTTAACTTTTCTTAATGATCTTGCGAGAGTTCTTATCGTATAGGGCACAAACGTTATCAATTTTCAAGTCAAAGTCAATAGTCCGAGGACAGATGTCTGCTATATTTCATTTCATCATTAATTGCACGTATATTATGCTCCATTAAAAATATAAAAGGGTAAGTAGATCACTTCTGATCTCAGATTCAGAAGTTGCCGATTTACGGAGCGATAGTAAATTAGGCTGTAACAAAAATTGTGGAAAACAAAGGGTATGGCGTGCTATGTCACCATTGACTGATTTTGTTTTATTACGTCTGCATTGTTTCCGAAACAATTATGGTAATAAAACGTAACAATGTGGCCTCTATATCTAGATAAAGGTATGATAACTCGACCTTAATACTTCCGGAAACTTGCAAGTATCATTCCCAAAATTAAATAGCGTATTGCTGATTCCATTAGAGTCATAACGATGGGCGTGAGCGACCAACCCACACAAATTAATTAGCTAAAATAGGACGACAAGTTACAATATAGGCGCACAGCCACCTGTTAGTATAACTTTCTAGATTATGGTAATTAATAAGAGTAACACTAATTGTGTTTATTATTCACTGTAGACTTCTATGAATGAAGCTTTTTATTTGGACTCTACCTTTGTAGAGACAGTATCTTTTAATTTGTTTTTTTGTCAGGATTTTTTGTTAATTCCGCGATTGCCGTTCATATGAAATTCTGGAAGTATGTAATCATATATAAATAAGCTTTAATGGAATAGGCGTGTAATTTTAACACTTATTCTGGTTATACGTGTAGGTAATAACAATCGATTAACGTTGCTAAAAAGGAAATCACATTTTGATGTTGTAAACTAATGAATATTCAATGATTTACAAAATCTGAAATTCATAGACACTTCTATGAATTTCAGACTCTCTATATATTTTCATTCGTATATGTAATATACGTTTAGATAATGTAGAGAAAAGAGGAGATGAAAATTAGCTAATGCAATAAAAACAAATCAACGTGTAGCAGTAAAATGATTGTGCAATACATTATTATAGACTCTAGTGGATAACACAATAAAATGACGTTGTTTCTATTGGGAAAGAAAACCAATAACGTCCGGTTACGAAATCGTTAACCAATAGAGCGAGCAATAATCAATAGGAAAGTAAATGTTAAAGAAAATAAATGCGATAAAATGGGATTAGAAGCGTACGAGAAAATTTTACGGTTTCACATAATCATATTATTCAGTTGCTACACTTGTTGGGTAGGTAAGAGCTATGTGTCATCATTTAGATTCGCAATAAAGTTCGCAATGATGTGGGCACAAACGAATAAGGATAATTTCAATTGTTTTGTTTATGAAAACAACAAACTGTAGCGCTTTGTGATCCTAACTCGTTGCCTCTCCATTGGCCTTGCGGTGTCGCTCGGCCGCGATGCTCACTTGGCCTTTGGATGCACGAAACTACATATTACTCACAGTCTACAATTCGTCTATACTTATTCCTATCGAAATAAGGAACTATCTATTGCAGTTTCTGAGTGAGTTTTTGTTTTGTACGTTCCGCTTTATCGCGTGTTAAACCATTTTTGTACATGGTTACTCACAAACCACTTGATACACTAAGATAACGCTCATGTTTTATTTAACTGATACGATATCGACTCGATTTTCAGTCGAATTATTATTAAAGATATGAAATTCGATTCAATTCTTACAAAAACAGATACCGTGTATTAATGTTTTTTGTAAAAACGATGAACTATAATGATGTATCACTTTCTATTTTGAATATAAAACGCACACTTGACACCGATTAATGGTCACTTAAAATTTGTTTTTTTTTTGTTTTTGCCACCTGTATTGCTTTGCCCTCTGGCTGCGCAGGCTGGGCGCGGGGCTGGCGGAGCGCGCGGCGGCGGGCTCAGCGACGTGCAGGTCGGTTTTCTGGCGACGCGCGCCCAGGTGGAGCGCGGGCCCGGCCGGCCCGGCGCTCGCAGACGTGGCCGAAACTGACCGCATGTCGCGCGGGAGACTTTCACAGCGCGCACGCACGCGGACAACTGAAGTTCGGCGGCGGCTCGCGCTATCGGCGCCGCCACCGCCGCTGACGCCGCACCAGCTCGCGCGGAAAAATCAGATCTCGTGGCGTCGACCCTATCCATTCATGCCGAACGGATCATAATCATCACGCAGTTTTCTTTTTGTTACACTCTATTTATATCCGTATACTGTTAAACCTACTAGTCTACGAACCGTGATAGCAATGACATTATTTCACTAAATGTTATACTCGTTTATCATAACATTCCTCGTAGCGGCAACATTTCGCGGGATATAATCGCGGGGCCACTGACATTTAGTTTGGCAACAGGGGCATGTCAAATGCGTCAGCGAGGTGTGTCGGAAAGGGAGAAGGCTGAACGAGCGCTTCTAATGTCTGAGCCGTCACACCGAGCGTCACGCTCACTGGTCGCGCACTGCCACCGCAAGCACTTTCTTTTGCACGTGACTATGTTTGTTTTGTGTCACACACACAGCGTTTTTGGCCGATCGTATCTCTGTGTCTGTATATCAGTTTTTATCACACAAATCGACAGTATTTTTCACTATACTAGTACGTAGCTGGCACACTACACTATTTCACACTTCATTTGGACGGAGGCTAATCGGAGGGTGCGTAATAATCGGGGATATTTTAGGTCACTGCCAATGTCTCGCCGAGTTTGTTTGTTTTGCACTGAGTCGCCGGTCTGGATGGCATCTGCTAGTGAGCGCGGCCCTACAGCGCATGCGTGCCGCCGTTCAATAATCACACTCGCTCAGCTGATATTATTCCTACTCCCTGCAGCCACGTTAAGGTGGATGAATACACGAGACTGGCTCTTCACGCCTGTGTCTGTTCCACCGTTGTAATGCAAACCATATAAATACCAAGTTACAGTTATTCATGAATGATACAATTATGACGGCACAATTCACGATGACGTAATTTTATGACAGAATCGTATGGCAGTTATTTGTATTACAAGACGTCCTGGCTCGCAATATCACATAATGGACATAATCTAAAGTATAATGAAGACTACGTCCATTGTTGCATTCTTAGGAAGTCTTAATATACCAGTATTGGAATTTAAACAAATAGTACAAACACCGTTATTTTTTGCGGTCTGTATATAATTGTACATGTAGGTATATAAAGTAGAATTACGGGGCGGTAAAGGAACCGAGCAGTCGTTTGTTTCGGTCACGGTTTAGGCTGGCGACGATGGCGGCCAAGCAAAACGCAATCGTATAAAACTACGGTAACCGGTAACCATGGCAACGAAAAAAAAATCACAGATATTCCGAAGCAAATTATGGTATTATTGCTACGCTACGTACAAATCATGCTTGGTACCCATAAAATATACTTATTGCTCTAGGTTTTTTAAATTACGGCTGCAACGTCAAAATTGCTTATTAATTCCATTATAATAAAACTGCAAACAAAAAACTAAATCTTCAATTTAATTAGCAAAAGAAAGCCTTTCAATTAATTCGAAAGAGCAGACATTTAGAAATTAGAATGATACAATTACTGCCTCCACTTGAACATAAGTAAGTAATACTGAATTATTTATGTTTCTTATGTGTATTTTAGGCACATAACGTATGCAAATATAAAACATTACATCTGAGGGGTGTATGTAACGAAAAGAGTGATCATGCGTAGCTTGCGTTTGTACGAGCTACAGACTACAGACACACCTTACTAGCAAAGAAAACATGCAAATATCACTCTTATTCCTTCGCTATAAGGGTTGTATTATTGTCAATTTGAGTGGAATAATGTGCAGTTGGTTGTAGCTTAGGGGAACGCCCGCATAACAGTTAAGACATGTTCCACTAATTATTAGTTTCATTATAATGCTGGCAGCTAACAAGAATGCGTGCTTTGCGATAGAATGTTAAATATGTTTCCTGTTTCCCATTTTGAAGAAAATTAATATATTATTCATCTAATTGTTTGTCCAGGGCAACAGTATACGAAAATTTATTTACAGTCCCAGGGAGGTAATATCGCCACATAAAACATGGATTTTATCCAAAACTGTTACTTATAAAAAAGTGCCACCTAAGTAAGTAAATTTAAGTATATTAAATTATTCTTAACTGTACAAAATATTCGCAAAAAGATATTAATTTATTTCTTTTACCAGAGATAAAATAACACACTCGCAAATATTTATTTATTTTGTTTTAAAGAGGGCTTACAGCTTCGTATCGTTCGAGAATTTGCCAGTTTAGTTGTAGCAATTAATCGAACTGGCACATTTTGCTATTACACCTTTATTATAACCTGTTACCACGCCCAGTTTACTCTAGACTACTATAAATCATTACAGCTGAGTAGGTCGGACTTCAAGTTAATATAGTCAAATGTAATGACGATTTATGATGGTAACATTTACTAGCAGTGCAAGACTTTCAGTAGATACCTAATAAGTTTTAGATATAGCTACATAATATTGAACATCATTTTGCACTTAGCAATATGATTTATACTGCGATAACGTTGTTCAAATGTTATGTACTTCCTATACAAGTAAAATAGTATTATTGTTGTGAAAGTAAGAAGGAACACAATAGCGAAAGACGATTCATTTCCAAATATTCAATTTTATCTACTCAGGTATGTAAATGAGAATTGATGACCACATCAAAGTTTTTTCAGGCTCATTAAATATTTTATAAAAGATTTGTTTAAAAACATTCCATCATAGATATAATATTTATAGTGAAATCGTAGAGTTAACGAATAGCAATTACGCACGACCACCGTTTACACAATTAGACTCCGCTGCCCCGGTGCCATTTACGCTTGCTAATAACCAACTTCAGTGGTCCAGATATGAAAATACATGAAATATTATACACAGTGACAGATTAAAGATTTTAGCAAATATCTTTACTAAATTGCTGGCTGGTTTAAAGCAGACCGAGGTCTGAAACGTACCTTAGGAGAGGTCTGAGGTCTGAGGAAGGAGTACTTCAAAGGACTGATGATGAAGATGACGGTAGATGTGTAGAGTAAACACAACACAATAGAGCATGGATAGCCGAGTGGTCATTATGCCAAAATCCAATATGCAGGATCCTCGTGTAGAATAAGCATTTGCGTGATCTGCTTGTTCTGAACTTAGGTATTTTGTGCATATGACTTGAATATTTGCATCCCCTAGGGCAGAAGGATTTTTACAAAAAAACAACATTTAGGAACTTGAAATGTTTTATTACGTATAGTTATAGGTAAGCTTTTAAATTTTCAGTTTTGACTGCAGTTTTCTAGGCTAGCAAGAGAAGCAAGGCCAAAAACATAAGAAATTCATAATGCTACCTACTGAACTAACCTCTATAAATACTAAATAGGTCGCAAAGAAACCCGCAGTTGAAAGCTTATTATTTACAAAGTATGCATAACTGTAAAATATTGCAATTATGCAACTAACAAAGAATGTGCATTAAACAAAAATAACGTTGAACAAAGATATTCTAAAACTGTTTCAAACATTTTAAGGATTTCTGGTGAATACGTATTTAAAATGCTATATGTTAAATTACAGCATATTTTAAGCAACGTGAAAATATATTGACTGGCTTAGTTAACTATAAATACGGTATTACGAGTACTAGTAAATACTCACGTCATCTAAAAGCAAACTTTATATTTTGTAATACATCGATAAGGTAACGTAATAGTAAACGTAATAATGCCATTGTTTTACTTTTATGTTTTCTCAATATGAAATATCATATTATTACGCCGGGGAATAGAGATTGCGTGCACGATTGCACACAATATCGCTAGTACGCATGGCACTATTATAGATAGGCCATGACAGAAATTCACTACAGAACCTTCTTACATCTTTTTAAGTATCAAATGTAGGTTGTAAAAGAGAAAAGCCGCTCTATAAAATGTAAAGGTCTCTACATCTCTCTTCCTCATTACCAACAATTTTGCGTGAGTCGTTAGAAGAATCGGTCGGCTTCAGGGAGACATACAATATGCTCAGAATCTGACAGTTGCGATCGTGACAAGAACGCAAACAATCTAGTAACCTAGATATATATCATAGTATCATATTCTATCGCTCTACATTCATTCAAACCTTGAAATAATTGCTTATGTAATATCAATTTACGTTTATACTGCAAATAGTGCCTTCCTTATTCAATGTATATTTCTCAGGTACTTTATTACACTAAATGAAGTCGTACCTTTAAATTAGGAGGTTAATTAATAACGTAGTGTGGAGTAGGTGTTTGTACGTGGCCTCGGAGTGACCACAAGCGGAGCATTTGTTTCAAATAATGATATGATAGTACACGCGTTCTTTCTCACAGGCCTACTCCGGTTACCGTGGTTTGCTTTGTTGATTGATACAATGCAGGATTTTGTGGTGATATTTGTTACATTACGAGGCTATATTATTGTGATTCAAGACAATATGATTGTTAAATATTAATTTAATCTAAATCTATTCTTTACTACAGTCGTATGCAACTCGGCTCTGTCGCTTTACCTATAAGTAATTTAATAAAAAATACCTACATGTCGTTAGATACATCAATATTAGTTTTTCATACCATTATTGCCATGTCATCTTTTGACTAACTAAGTTGAAATCTATCATTTAAGAACAACGAGTTTTTTTTATGCAAACTATAAAAAAACTCAAACTATTTGATAACTTTAAGTTGTTAGAGATAATATCAATGCAGTACCTACCATTTTTTGCACCGAAATCGTGAGTCAGTATTACAGAGACCCGGAAGTATGTTTTGATAGGCTAAGCGATACATAATAATCGCTTATTTCAGAGTTTGGACTACAACAATAAATCGCGATCAACAATTTCAACGTTACGAATTCCATAATCGACCATAACGGTTGCATTTGCTGTGTGCTCACTGCTCTGTTACAAAAAGGGGGTCTGTGTGTTTTCTGCAATAACGTATGGCCGATCATTTTATTATACATAATATTAATGCCTATAGCAAAACATTGACTTTCACAAGATTCGAAGTCGGTACTTATTAAAAAAAAGCGACACCCTTAGTGAGGAACTTAGGTAATCCTTGAGTTGCGGGGATTTTACCAAGAATCAAAGGATGTGCAAAAAGACGCCCAGACCGAGAACAAATATTCGTGGATCCAACAAATATTTGTCCTAAGCAGGGATCGAAACAGCGACACGTCGCTTATAAATAGTTTGCCGTGGTGACCTCAACCACTTGGCTATCAGTATAGTCGAATATTGCATGCTTATAACAAGTAGCTATAATTGAATATGGAGGCTCATTTATCGTTATTAAGTAACCATATAGAATCTTCACAATAAAAATTGTATAACTTCATATGGCATCAACCTTATTTTCACATCGCCCATTTCCGAAAGCTTGAAAGTTCCAAGGCACATAAGAAATCAATGTGAATACGTGACGTTATCCTTCGGACTATAAAGAGTCTAGATTCATGTTGCTGTCTAGAATAAGACAGTTAAACAATCTAGTTGGTCGTAATAAACATAACAGTAATAATTCACAGAGAGGAACGCCTTTATCTAATAAAACTGTCAATCAATCAATTGAAGCGTCATATACGGTATTAAAACAAGATTCTTTGCTATATCTATCAACGTATACCTATTATTATATAATAATACCTATTGGCTATTACCTATGGTCATTACGTGGCACATTAAAGGCACCGACCAACCTCCGGTCGTTAACTTTCGAACTTTTGTTCATAATTACTCGTCAACAGTGAAAAATGATTTTATACCTTCTATAGATTTCTACACCTTGAAGAAGTATGGAACGCGCAGTATTCAAATAATTGTTTTTCGAATCTCTCTCCACACTAGTTTATGACAGTTGACGTCATACGACTAAAGCTGACAGTTGGCACTTTAATGCTTCAAATGATATTTGTCCAAAAATTTCAAGTTCAAATGCAAGCAAAGATCTATAAAAATGCAAACTTTAAGATTAATCTTACGCTAGTTTAAATTGCCTTAACGAACTTAATCGCTTGAAAGAGTCCATGACACCATTAAAGTTATCGATTTTGATCAAAACAGCACCATAAAAGTATTGTTATTAGTTTTAACAATTTAGTGGGCGTTAAATGGCTCAGCCACCAAAACTATAACCCACGACAGAACCTTGATACAAAACGGTTCTTGAGTTTTATTTAAAATTGTTACAATCTCTTATTAATTGGAAATTGGTTTCATTCGTAAATCAACGATTAGAGCATAGTTTTTTTTTCGTTGACGATGTTAACTAAACGGCGTAAAATATAATAAACAAAGAAACGAGAAGGAGCAATAGTTTTCAATAATGCTCCGTATGTTTTATTGGCGAAAATGATATTTCGTACTTTAAAAACAACATCTTCCTGGATTTAGATTGGACCAATGTTTATGAAATATTTTGAAATAAAAATAATTTTAAATCAAATTACTATTTTCTTTTATCTGAAGTCAAGTTGATGGTAACCAAAACAGGTTAAGTAGGAAATTAATAACGACTCTAGGCCACATATTCAGACACTTGATACGGGAATGGGAATCGAGCATAGAAACCTAGATGAGCGAGTTTCTCGACAAGTGCAGTGCTCTTGACCGGTTTTAAGTGTTAGTGTCATTATGTGAGATGATGTCATTTAATTCGAAAGTAGGTTCCGAGATAGTTACTATACCGCTACTCACAAAGAAAATTATGCTTCGGAAGGTAAATACCACGTTTGTAATGTCTAGAGTTGGTGGAATTTGAATAGGGTATCTGACTAAGGCCCGATTTTTCGATCGTCAGATAACTTTTATCTGAGGAATAAATAAGGCCGTTTGACATATTTTCTATACAAAAGCTGTCAAAACGCCAAACATATTCGTCGAATAAAAATTAACTGGCGATTGAAAAACCGACCCTAAATCTAATAATAAAAATCTGTATAGTCTATCAGATTGATTTCCAAAAAATATTAAATACCTACGTATTTTGCATTTTATCACAAAGTTAAAAAGTATAAAAAGCACTTAAGTTTGGTAGTGGGGGCTAAAAAGATCCATCCAATCCAATATGTTTTGGAAATCTGCATGACGAACTAAACCGCTTTTTTGTGAAAAATACTACTGCTTGGAACATTAAGTATGGGGTTTAAAGTTACCAATTCCGAATTTTTCCACCGCCACCTTTAACTATCTACATAGGCTGGAAATTATGTTAATTATTGAGTACTAACGACCCTACCCTTACCTACTCGCATGTTTAAACTTAAAAGGATACCAGCTTCAGTTAATATAGAACATTCGTCAAGGGGCAAAAAAGGTTAACTAATTCCTATGATACTTTTATTAAATGCCAACACTTAACACAACACGCGACCTAAATAATTTCACGTTATTTTAGTACAACATGAAACTCACTCTTATTTATTAGCATTACATAAGTTTCTCACACCATAATAACGGGTAATTATTGGCCTATTCAACTGTTTAATGACTTTATGTAATATTCCGACTTGTGACTAAGTTAAAAACTTCAAAGCGTTGAAAGTCAACCTTTTTTTTGGTGCAATCAATTTCGGTATTTTTTTTCCTGTTGTAACATCAACCAATAGGTATTCGTAACAACAGAGGTTGTATTTCAAGCTTACTGTCAAGAAATAAAGCTTCTGTCAATATCCAAGTGTTGCTATTGATATGCGACCAACTGTATTTAGATGTTTCCATACGTACAGGGACCCAATTCTGATATTCACAACGGCCGATAACTGAATGAAATTTGGCTTAAAATGTCAATTTTCGTATTCTCTTAAGCATTTTTCTACACAATAATTGGAAATTCAGTGCAGGACGGTATACTCAAGGTCAATACAATTAACTACCAATTATTGTATTGGCAAAATGCACAAGAGAACAGGAATAATTTTGAATTTAATCCAATTGCCATTCATTCATCGGCCATTGTAAAATAGCAGAATCGGGGCCCAGGAATGTAGTTAGAATACCTGTAATTCAATTTAAATAATTTACACGGTTGTGAAGCAACAGTTAGCTGAATAAAATAACTATTTATTGCAGCCGTTCGTTACTCTCAGTCTGTTTTGCAAAATAACAAATTGCCTAGCCTAAAAAACTGCTTATAATAGTCTATGCTAATTTAAATACGAGTCAACGACACGATTTATAATACAGTATTGTATCCTCCTTGCATAACTGTTTTCACTTATCTGCAATTGTTTAAGGAAACGAAATGCAAGCAATATCGTACGGTAGAAAGTTGTCCTCTTTTAAAAACAATATAAAAGTTTTTATTGGTATTTTTATGATCAATTATTATTAACAATTACGATAATTATGTTCTTAGCAAGATTATCTCTGGTGATTATGTTTATTTCCTTATGGTTAGGGGTCGACGTACCTTTGTGCTTGGCCGTTGAGCATGGTGACCACTTGGGCCACTATGCCTTTGACTGGAGCCTCCTTCTCCAACATCACGACTGGTTTTTCCATCGTCATCACTACACAGGTTTTATTCACTTTTGTCACTATGCACTTCTGTCTCTTTTCGTGTTTATTTGTTATATTTTGGATTTATTCTGCTTGTCGAAGTATAAGAGCCCCTAAAGTAGGAATCAGTTATTCATTTACTTATGAATTATTTACGTTTCATTGTGACTTCAGAGAACTGAATGAATATTTCACTGGATCCGTTACTACCCAATCCTAGTCCATGTAACGAATACTACAAACGCTCGAAGGCTTAGCGTCTTGAGCAAAGGTGTCAATAAACGTTAACAAGATTAGTTCCACTACACCGTACACATGTATAATTAATTTGCAATCAGGGACAATTGGGTTACTAAAAAGCAAATGCGGACATGATACCGGTCTCAATTAAAATATAAAAGTCAAATAGGTACAGGTGTTGCAGGTGGGTTCATTATGTACACCGTTACCGGTCAATGTTACACGTCACTAACACATGTCTTCGTGCACGAATAGTGTTTTATTAACTACCCACGTAAGCATTTTGCAAATATTTACGTAACGTAGATGGTACTAAACGCGACTAAAAAGTTTTGACAGTCAGCTGAAATTGTTTTTGTTGGTTACAAAACAGTTTCAGAGTTAATTAGTTCCAAAGAGATCCTTTCATAATGTTTGTGTTTTTACCTATTTTCTGTAGATGTCTCTGGTCGGATAGGTCTTTGATTTGCGTAAAGAAGCGATTGCTTAAAATCAATGGGTATTTCATTGCTAACGAAAGTCGGCCTTGCGAGTATTATTGGTTTTAAAACTTTTAACGACCTTAAACCGAGATATTTACACTTTTGCAGTTGTGTACGCATAAGGTTGTTATTGTTAATTGATTGTTTATAACTGTTGTTGTTAGTCATCCTAGTTTATGAACGTGCGTAGATTGAGAGTCTCTTAAAACAAAGTGGTTATTTAAAACACATTTTAGACTACATTTTAATCTAAGCACCTAGCATGTCTATAAAAATGAGATTATTTATTCTGCTATCACAGGCCCACGTTCAAGGAATAATTCTGCCGGTCTTAATTTT
Organism: Trichoplusia ni; assembly: GCF_003590095.1. Lineage (NCBI taxonomy): Eukaryota > Metazoa > Arthropoda > Insecta > Lepidoptera > Noctuidae > Trichoplusia > Trichoplusia ni. The sequence continues at coordinate 2,526,246 of NC_039491.1, forward strand.
TTGTCACTTGTGGGTAGATGAACTTAAAGACAAAGGTCACTATGAAAGTTTCATATCTAATGGCCCGTAAATAATATCATTTAGGTCCGTTAAACAGACGTTAAACGAGAAAGTTATCATAATTTAATAGGCCAAAGCAGTTACAACAAAAGCCATGAAGTTAATTTTAACACTTTATCACGATATAAAAACACCTTTAAGTTTTTAACCTACAAACTGTTAATTAACTATTTTTATGAGAAAGTTAAGCACTAAAACACTAGCTAGATGATTCAAATAGCGAACTCAGAAACCATTAAACTTACAAAAAAATACAAAATTCATAAAGCATGTAAGTAGCCAGCATTAATTACTGAGCTTCAAGTAACGGTTTAAATTGTGCTGGAATGACTTGCTCATAATAATAGTTATACAGGTATGTAGATTGCAACACGAAAATAAACTGGTTTAAGATTTAACAAGAGTAAAGAATGTTAGATCACTTTTTAAAATAACACGCACAGTTTGGCACAAAACGGTTTTCATAATAATACTTTCTTCTTAATAAAGTAGCTACGACATTTTCGTAGCAGACCGAAGCACATACTAAAAGCTGTCAGCAAAGCTATTCAATGTTGCCATGGCAACGCGTTTTTGACAACAATAGCTCATTGAACCGTGTATCAATTGAATTGTATAGCTATAAATCTTTCAAACAATAGCTTGGATTCTGTACTATTAGTGTTCTCATCCTATCAATGGCGAATGCATCAAATATTTCAACAATTGATTTGTGGCTGAATTTAGTGATTTATTGGTCATACTAAAAATGCATAGCAAAAGTTAATCTGACTGAAATTTATGCTGATCTTTATCAATAATTTATAATACAAGTATAATAATAAAACCAGAGTCTCTTTGACATTTTAACTGATCCGTCAAAAATATTACCATAATAATTTAACAGATGCAGTGGCAATTAACTTCACTTTATTAAATACTTGTAGGTACCTAGATACTTTTACTAACAAATAAAATTTCATTAAGATTACAGTTAAATATTACATGAACACACTGGTCCTTTGCATGAATAATGCAATTTATTGTTAAAACGTTACAAACAGATCGGAATTCACTTTATTTATCAGTGATAAGATAATGAATCACATACAACCGAGGGTAGATAATGACGTGTTGTAAAATGTTGGCCACATTACAGATTTGTTATTGTTTTTTTCTTTCTATAATAAGTATATGCTTAATATTGTATTCTGGTCAATAAAATTAGAATTTTAATACATTGTATATCTACGGTACTCGCTAGTGTAACTCTATGCGCATTATTCTACGCGATGAATAAACTGGTAGGGGAATAGAAATATCGTATTACCATACTTATTATAAAAATAGAGGTCTGCTGAGGGATTTTATGGACTGTACACGTTTACTGTTGTGATCATCGCAGTACGGGTATGCCTCTTTATTAGTTTAAATTACCCTCGTTTAGTTTTAAACTAAGAAAAGTTGTCTGAGCATGGGAGCTGGTAAAGCATCTAAGGGTAATTTGAATACGCGGTTTATTTCACGATAACTATTTAGATTTCGTGATATTGATTTCAGATACTAAGAGCTATTAATGTTTGCTCTATAAAACTTCAACAATGGGTCAGCTAAATAAATTATTAACTCAAAATAGATTGGTAAATAGATATGACCTACTGTTTCATTAGCGCTAAATAAATATTTTTGTGTATTATACGTACGTTATCGCGTATTTAGTTTCCGTTGTCAAACATGATTGTACTTATCATTTTGATACACAAAGGAAATGCATAATTATCATCCTTCATTCACAATAATTGTAGCGCCGATAGCATGTTGTTAATTGAAGGGTCAACAACCAGTAGATTTTCAAAACATTATTAAATAAAACTTTTTGAAATAAACTAGAGAGAGGGTTTAAAAATGTTTTCACAGGTAAATAGGAATGTTATAGGTCATATATATAAATTAAGTTAAAAATAAATCAATGTGTACTATGGTTGCAGCTCCTAATTGAATTATCCGCATTGGCTGGGTATCACACACTCACGTAAAGAATAACAACCATCCTTAGGGGCCGTTACCCTGATTTAAAATTCACGCAAGTCACAGAAGCATCAGCATTAGTACGTAATGTAAACATAGGAAATGTGCGATTAACCGCAGCTGCACATTAAAGCTTGTTGAATAACGATCGTTCAGTGACCCGTACGTTCGATATCGGCAGATAATAATCTCGATCGGATCGTGTCGTGTCCCGCGAGGTCGCCGGCACGTGTCGTGGTCGTGCTGCGTGCCGGCTACGTACGTCCGCGTGCGCGACGAGTTGCAGACTAACATCCGACCGGGCTCGGCGTGGCGGGACGCGCCCGCGCCCGCAAACACGCAGAGATGAACCGAAGCCCCGAGCCAGCTGCGCCGCTTGCTACTTTATCTGATTACCTCATGGAGCAAGGACCTTTCGACACAAAAAGCTCGCCCGTAAAATTTACCTTGAAAATTGATGGCAGCTCAGCGCAACTTTACGAAATCTGTCTTAGACTGATGGATTGGAACGTTTTCACAATGACGAGTAGTTTAGTAAGAAAACGATGGAACCTAATTACTTTTCAAGTGTTGATATTTATAAGCGAAATCAATTAAAACGTTAACAGAGGTAAAGTAGTATACAGACAAACAACTATTTTGTATGAAGTTTTATATATTCAGTATGAAGTGATTTAAAGCTGCTAAAGAAGATTGTTTACGAGCCGCCAATAAGGAGAACTCCACGAACTGTGAAATGTACCGGTAACGGAGGAAGCGTACCATTAAAAAGTTCTATTATCTTGAATGAATGGGGTTTTATGATCCCAGTGCAAGGTTGTCGAGCCCAGGTGCAAGTCACTCGCAAGGAAACAATTTCCCATTGTCGTAAATATCTATTGTGGTGTCATGCAACGGCGCGAGCGCATGGAGGTCAGACATATACCCACACAATTAATCTGATAATTGGAACTGGAACGGTTCTTTGGCATTGTTTTCATTTTTACGAACACTTGCGCAAACACTAGAATAGAAGTAATTTGTTAGAACATACATAACAGTGTAAATAAATGAATGGAATATGTTAAAACTTGTGAATCGTTTCGTTCGTCGATCGCAGTCTATCCCGTAAAAGTTTATTGAGGACGAAACACTCATTCCACCTAATAAAAAATAAATTCAAACGAATTAAGAGACTCCTCCTGCTTAAAATGGGTCGAAAATGACGCAAGCCCTCGATTACAACGACAAATGTAAAATATTTCAACAATAGATCAATTATTGTATAATTCTAAAAACATCGACTTAAGTAGCGGTTTACAAACGTCATATCTGCATAATACGATACTGCGGAACAATCACGTAGACCGGCACCTTGATATTTGCAATATAAACCGAAAGTAACTTTAAATATTTTATAATCGACATGACCTTAATATAACCCAGTAAAAGTATGGAATAAATTACTGAGAACAGTGGCTTAGCAATTAAGTAAATTATGTCTGGAGTACGTTTGAACTTGAGACAAATTGGTACTTAGTATTGTGCTTCATATCTTAAAAGTTTTATTTTGGGAACGGACCGACAGTTGTGCATACATAAACAGTACAGTAGGGTTCATTATACATTACATTCCATTAAAGAACATTAGGAAAGGGCAGTAGATAAAGATAACATTAAGTTTTTTACTGTAGCCTAACGAAACAACGTTATATTTAACGATTGCACAAAGTAAATCTAAATTTTTTTACGATGCGACGTGATGAAAAGGATTTTTGGGTAATCTTACATCTTAATGTCCAGTCACGTATAGCAAATAGCATAGGCCTGTATTGTTAAACGAAATATAGCAAGAATAAAGTTGTAAGAACGTGATCGTAGTTATACAACTTATTTACGCACTCTGAAATGATAAGGAGGACTATTATAAAATTACAAACAAATATTAATAGTCCCATTACTACACATGTCTTCTTGAAACCCGTTTTTAAACGCGAGGGAATGGAAAACAAATATGCGCTCAGGGTCAGAGGTTTTATTTTTTTCATCTATGTCTTCAATATAAAAATAAATTCATATCCATTTTAAATTAATAGTCCAGGAAAAAATAATTAAGCAGGTGCGTGATATTTCTTTTACTGCATTAAACGAAATCGGTTGAATAAGCTATGCTTAGGGCGTTCGTGGCTCAGGAAAGACCCCTTGACTGTCTACTCCAAAAAGAGTCGAGTGGGAAGAGTCAGGTGGTTATTGGCTTGTTCTCCTAAGAGGTAACAGAAGCTCTTATTTTGAACGAAGTGACGCAGAATTCGATGTACACGTGTCGCAGACGATTTTGAGTGGCCTACGTCCAGTATTGGATCTCTGTAATAGCTTTACGAAAATCGTAACGTACTCGTACTCCCACAGAGGTAACATAAGAAACGTTCAGGTTTGTAGTATTGTTTGTTGTGATGGAATACAATTCTTGGCATCACTTCCTTTGTGTACCAGTGACGCTGTCAACAGGCCTTTTGTTCGATTGTTTCAGTATCTATGAGCACGAACAATACACACAATAAAACCACGAGTTTACAGCCCAGCGTAATCGTAAACAAAAGCCAAATCAGTTTTATCAGAACGTATGTTTAAACGTGTATAATTGTTTATTTTTACTTTAATTAAATGCGAATACTGGAAGGTTATCTAAGAACAATGAGAATGGAAAAAGTTGATTAATGAAGGCGTGACATGCTTAGTTAAGATCGAGATATGAACGCGTGCTCCCATACGCTATAAATTGATTTGCATCTGGTAAGAGGTTTAAATATTTATATTTCTTTTCTGTTTGTAAGCGGCTGTATCTAAATAGTGAGTTTTCAGTGGGGTTTGTTCATTCAGACAGAGTACAAAATCAGGTGTTCACCCTTTCTCTATTGGATAAACTTTAAATTTAAAGTTAAAATTGTGAGTTAGTTTCGTTTATTTGGCAACATGCTTGTTACTGGGAGATGAGTCGCTGTCTCCGTCATTCGTTAAGCAAGTGCGTTGGCAATATGCACTAGGGACTTGGAACCTATGCAGTCAAGCTTGCTTGGCCTAGAAGTATATGCTTATACCGTTGTCGGTTTACCTTTGTTAATGAAGCATGAAACTCACGTCAAACAAATGTATCATGCATGTGTGATCACGCTTCTATTCCTTATGGAGTTAAGCAGCGGTGTGGGTTATGCAAGAAAGTGGTGGTGGGCAACAATAAGATTGACATTAGAAGCTGTCAGAATATTTTTGCATGAGGAAATCAACCCTGTTCCTCTTATTGAGAATAGGATGATGGAGCTTATAGAACTCATTATGTCTTTATGGAGATCCTTGCCGGTTCTGCCGCATACGAATGACATTTTGGAACCGCACAACTAGAGTCATTAGTGTTTAAAGTCGAAAATGCATGAAAAAACCTACTTGAAAAAACGCCTTTTTACTTTGAATCTGGTTATAGGCGGTATTATCGATATGGTTTACCTGGCCATCAATAACGACCATTTTATTAAACAGAAATTAATTTATTGAAAAAAAGACAACATGGCACTTGTGAACGTTATACGAGGAAGCTCTTACATCTGCTCTTATGGAACAAAATTTCTAAGTGATGACACTTCAATTTATTTTTAATTTTTCAAACTTTCCGAAACGTTTTTACTACGACAATACGAATATTATCAATCAATTGACAATTCAATTGTGCTAATACAAAAAGGTATATGCGTAATCTAACTGCAAAATTAAACATTTTAAACTGGATTTAATACGTTAATTGAGCTGCTAAAGTAAATACGGTGAAAGGTCCTGAGTTTTATTCCGAGGTCGGAGGTCAAGGATATAGTTAAACAGATTATTCTAGTTGACAATCCAATAAGCCGTTTTGGTGGATAATGGGATTAAATATATCTATTAAAATAACGGTAAAAAATGGTGATGACGATAATTTTTCTTCAGTGTCCGCCTTTTAGTTTAATGCTTAATAATAGATATGTATTTAATCATTTTTCCGGTAAACATAAACTGATCAAATTACAGTAAATGAAGCTTACGCGTGACGTCATGAATGTGTTTGAATTTTACGTTATGTCACAAGCAAGGGGCTTTTAAACTTTAAAATATCTTCGTCAATTTTAGTTTTTCAGAAAAAGGTAAAAAAACGTGGCTAACGTTTTTATATTATCTAACTGAGGGACTAAATATATATTTACTTTTTATACCTACTCTGTAGTCATCATTATTCTATTAAAAATAATACGTTTTTAGTAGCATTTATAATTCAAACCTCATAAAGATGTTAATTGTAGGTCTAAAACGGAAATTTGTCAACGAAAACAATAAAAATATATGTTTAATAGGCTCTTACAATAAAGTGAGACCGCTATCTAGTAACCGGATATTTCAAAAATAATTATAACTTTAAATATTATACGCAATACACTTAATGACAACTTGTGCCTCTCACTGGATGACTGGACCGACAGACTGACATACTTCACACTACGACACTAGAATAGCCGCTTCATTTGCTTTAAACAAAGGTCTTAGCCTTTCTCATTGTTCCAAACTTGACGTAATATTATGAGGAATTACATAAATAATGTCTTTATTATCATAAAAGTGTAATCATTAAGTATAAAGCTTTTAGGACTTCAAAATAAGGTTAATTGCGGATGAGATGTAACGCGTCTTTATTTGCAGGCTCTCTCTTTATTGTGTAATGCCATTTTAAAATCTTTCAGGATGAATGTTTCGTATTATTTATTATGATGATGTAAAAAATGCATCTATACACCACGCTGTATATACGAATTGTAACATTGTTGGTACGTCTGGTATTGTTTTAATGATTATCTTAAAATATTTTATAGTTTTTAACACTTATACGCTCTATAAAAGTAAGTCTCTATACATATAATCACAAGATACGCTTATAAGATTTAGAGTTCGCTGACCTAATATTGAGATTCACCGAGTACTATAAAAATGTAACCAGATGATAATAGAGATAGCGCAGACAAAAAATATTAATTTGGAACAGGAAAAACATTGAAGCATTTCGCTTCGATATCAACAACCTATCATTAATCTGCCGCGAGTTACTTACATAATGATTTAAAGCTGTAGAAGGATATTTTTTTTTACTATCGTAGTATCTATAATTTATAATTAATGTTTAAGAGCTACATAGATGAAAAGGTATTCTACTTTATAAAGTCTGGATACGATTTTTTTTTGGTTCTATGCAACTGTACAATTCCAAAAACGATATGTTTAGCTCTAGATTAACCGGAAAATGTATAAGCGAAGCATCGCGTCTAGGGGGACTAACACCAAGGCTTTTTAAAAAGGTTCGCCGCTGTTATCCTCGAAGGAGCCATGTTATCGAGCAATAACCGCTTTAAGACGTCGGTCCCCAATTTGTTCTCTCGTTTCCTTTGTTCCATTGATATCGTTAATGACACAATTTATAAAAAAAGGCTATAAGTTAAGTCACCCTTAAATTCCATACAGTCGTTGTGACCATCAAATGAAAAGTAGAGACAAAATAGACATTGAAGAACGTCAGGATGTCGCGGCCATCTGTATACTGGTGTGAATAGTAAACTTAATAAGCACTTACCCGACGTTTGAAAGACTGGTATTGCTTGCTGTAAGCGATTCGGCCGTGCTTTTCCCTTGCGCCATGGCGGCGAGCTGCCGGTCCAGGATATTGTTCTGCTCCAACAGCTGGCTCCATTGCCTCACAGCGTTCTTGGATGATGATAGCTCCTGACGCAGCTGCCTCTCGTCTAAGGAGTTCAGACCGCTACGTAGTGAGCTGTCCAGCCTGTGTATAAAAAGTACAAATTACTATTAAGATAATTTTGTTTAACGGACATACAGTTTTGAATTTCTTGCATTAGCTGGAATGGAAACTTTCTCTAGTTATAGGAAAACAGGATTTTTTTTTCTACAGTAATGTTATTTAATATTTACTTATTTTGATAAATAAGAATATTTATGAGGCTAAAAAAGGCGAATGATGTAAATTAAACCATAGCTACCTTATAATTAAATGCATTTCGTGCAAAAGAGGGCAATCAATAACTGCTAACAATATAACTTAAAATAAATCAAAACAGTACTTTTACAACTGAAGTTAATGTGTGTCAGGTCTGAGATTTTAGTATGCAACTTGACAGCTAATTTATTTTCCTTGTCTAATTAAGAACGTATGAAAGAGACGCCTATAGAGAAAAAAAATCTTCTGTCCTTGTCTAATAACCTATGAGTGATAGAGATAGCAATATAGTAAAATAATTTAAGTGCGTGTTTACAGTATCGGGGTCAGTATATACTCAATAGAAAATGATTATTACCTTTCGATGTAGTCATCGACGCTTTGCAGGCTAGTGATGGACTGCGCCAGATCGTTGTCCATCATGAGGTCGTCTGATGCTAAGCTGGAGAGGGTATCCAGGGATGGTGTTCTCTCAGTACCCCCGTTTCGTAGTCCACACACTACAAATATACCGATTATTACTACACTACTACATTAATAACTTTACTTTAAAAGTATACGTATCTGGTAAGTTCTGAAGGTACTCTAAAATTTAAATAGGTATAAGGCACAAAACGTCATAACGTTTCCCGCTAAAATACTGTAAGTAGATAAAAAAACATGTCTTAAGTAGATAAAGCCAATTAAAAAAAAAAAAAACAAAGTATAAAAGCAGTTGCCGTCTTCTTATTTTAAAAATAAAACTTTATCAGCAAAAAAATGTAACTGGTATTGGTAATTAAATAACTTTAAATTGAAAAAGAACATTGGATAAATATAAAAGGAATTAGCAATTATTTTGTGCAATTTTTTATTGGTCGCATTACGGGCGAAGGCGTAGGTAGGTACAGTTTTAAAAAAATATTTTGAGACTAGTGTATGTGTGTAGTAAGTAGGTAGTACAATAAATAAAGCATAACATAGCAATATTATTAGGTAATAAGAATAACTCACATTTACGATTTCTTTGAACGAGCGGGCTGTTGGTGATGCGTTCCCTCGACCTCCTTAGGTGTTTGCTTGTGTCTGACTCAATAGTTTTACTTGAAGGACTACCGTCAGCGTTTTCTAAACATGAAAGATTCATATTAATCAAAATAATAGGCATGTTTCAGAATGATACAAAACCTAATGCCGATGAAAAATAGCTTTAAAAAAACCTGACTAAACTTTACCCAAATTTACTTTTCCCCATTCCCAACTATTACAATATGACCAGACGGAATGGTGGCCGAGACAGAACAAAAGAAGCGTCGGTCGACCGGGAGCAAAATGGGTTGATGACATAATAAAAGTCTCGGGTCGAGTCTGGATGAGGCTAGCACAGGACCGTAGAAATTGGCACGAAAAAGGGGAGGCTTATGCCCAGCAGTGGGAGGATAAAGGCTGTGGATGATTATGATCATTATTACAATTAGCTAAGTCTTATAATACTCTGCACTTACTCCTGAACAGCAAAGCTGGCTGATCAGCGATCTCGTCATCAAAGAAATCGCGGCCGTCGGACAGGGAGAGTGACCCTGACGCATGTGTCGGGGTGCCTGGAGACTCGGGAGTCGGGTTCTTGCTGGCGTCTGCGCTTTCACCATGGACTCGCACCGTTTCACTAAAGAGGAAATTTGTCATGAGTTCTTGATTCCACGTTACGTCATAGATACGATAACAGTTAGAGCAAAAAATTGAGTTAAAATCGTTCCATTATAAGGGAAAAGACTTTTATTTTTCAAATAAAGATGTAGAAGAATTAGTTTTTAATACGGCATTTGTGCTACTTGCCAATTATCCAGCATTGAATAATTCAAATGCAATAAAGTATTACAACGCAAATATTTGTAAAAAGTAATTCAATTCAGATCCATTCTCTATAAAACCCATTCCTTCCATAACCAAATTCGTAATCTACTCATAAATAAATACTCACATGACTACTTCCTTAACAGGCTGTATAACATCTCCATCAATACTGTCCTGCTCCTTAATAATTGGTTCCGGAGACCTGGTCTTTGTATTCGCCGTCTGATACGCAGAACTTGATATGGTATTGTCTCTTTCTACCTGAAGCTCATTGTTCGAGTCACTGGTACTGGTTGAGGAGATCAGACTGTCTGCTGGGGATGTTTCGTCGTCCAACATGCTTTGGGTAGAAGTTTCTAGAGCCGACATGTCGAATTTGGATTCTTCTAGCGTAAGGGTCAGGTTGTGGTGGTCTCCGCTCTGATTTGTGCAAGTGCTTGTTGTACTGTAGTTTGAACTTGTCATGGATCCTGTAAAGAAATTTGTTGTATTGAAGGTCATATAATATTTGGACTACTCAGCTAGTCAATATGTAGATCTACGTGGGAAACAGATCTTCTCTTTCTTTACCATGCATTTTAACGCATACAAGAATGTAGGTAATAGTCTTTAACTTTTAAACATACTTGGTACTAATAAGGGCTTTACACGAATGACTTACGAAACACAATTTTTCTCAAACAATTCTTACTGTCTAAATGGCTAGATCAAAAGTGATTTATTTTTATGCCAAACTAGGGTAGTATCTGACTTTCATTGTTTGTCTGCCATTGCGTGTGCATAAAATGTCCGCCTTCTTTATAAGGTTGTAATTAGCTTACCCATCATGGTGCCCCTTAGCGAGTCATGCTGGCTCAGCGTCAGAGACTTCATGAGCAGCGGGTGCGGCACTGGTGGCTCGTCCATGATCACTATCGTCTTCTTAGGGATCTCCGGCTCCACAACCTTCGGCGCTTCCTGTTTCTCCAACTTCGATTTGTCATCCTCGCAGCTTGACACGCTTAGTGCTAAGGATACGTCGTCTTGTGACCTGTAAGTATAAATTGTAGGTATTTTTTAAATTCTATCCTTCTCTTACTTTTCTATGATCATAGTAGGCGTAAGCAAAAAAAAGTTTGTGAAAAAAATCATAGTTTTCTATTATTCGTACTTAAATCCATTTTTTTTATTTCGATTATTTATTTTTAGTCACAATTCAACTTTTAATAGTTACTTCACTGATGAAGCAATATAATATCACTGTGTATTATTATTATACAGTTTAGAAAGCAATTTTAACCGCCACGCACTAAAAGCGAGGCTAAATGTTTACGCCATTGTATTACCGAATGATACTCGTATCCTATACTAATTCACTACATAGTATAAAACAAAGTCGCTTTTTCTGTCATGTGTCATGTTGTATGTCCCTATGAACGCTTAAATCTTTAAAACTACGCAACGGATTTTGATGCGGTTTTCAACAATAGATAGAGCAATTCTTGAGGAAGGTTTTAGTGTATAATAAGTTTAGGTTTTGTGTAAACTGACAATATTACAACGATATTAGTTAAACATGTCGGAAAAAATGAAGCCATTCGAGAGCTTTCCTCGAGAACGCTGCCAAAACCTTTTGAGTTACAACAAAACTATGTATGGCGGGTTTGTACCTCTTTAATAAATCTACAAAAAAGTCCGCGGTGGTATATGTCTATCTTCCAAGGATAACCCACAATAACCATTTTTATGTGTTTTCTTAATACAGTAAAATTATGGGTTATTTACGAACCTATTTTTAACAATACAGTATTAATCCTTATCCAAATAAATAAGTTAGATATATTATACATGTAATATAGAACAAAATTGCCTTTTACACTACACCAAAAAAGTGAATAGGTAATGAGTTATCGTAATATTAAAATCTCCGCGCGAGAAATTAAAAATCGTTTGAAACGTAGCGAAGATATCGTTGGCATCTATATACTAATATACTTATACTAATATATAAAGCTGAAGAGTTTGTTTGTTTGTTTGTTTGAACGCGCTAATCTCAGGAACTACTGGTTCAAATTGAAAAAATATTTTTGTGTTGAATAGACCATTCATCGAGAGAGGTTTTAGGCTATATATCATCACGCTGCGACCAATAGGAGCGAAGAAAAAGTCATAACTTATATCTTCTAACCACGCAGACGAAGTCGCAGGCAACAGCTAGTATGTATTATAAAGAAGTAATTTTCGTGAATTTGTTACTGGATATGTATATTATGTATGTATGTACCTTCTATGGATCCCATTTTGAAATTAAATTATATAATCTGTAAATAGGATAGGATCACCCTGAGAAGAAATTTTAAGTCAAATGCTGGGGATGCGATTTTTGAAAGTCCGCACAATTAATAAATGCGACTGAAAAGGTACCAGTTGAAAGAATGGTCATTTGAAGGCGCCATGCTCATAGGTAACATATACCTGAAAAGTATAGTGTCATGGGGCCAGCTTAGCTTGGTTAATAAGTATTATACATAGTATAATGTACCTGGTAGCCATTGCTTCACCAGCGGCGTGGCTCTGCCAAGCGCTGCTGTTCCCAAAGTGGCTCTCCTCACTCTTGCACGAGGGACTGGATTCCTTGCTTGAGTTCACCGTGGTCGGAGACACGACGCCACTCAGGGACTTCACAAATGAGTTCTGGAAAATAAAATTACCATTAAAAATGGCTAAATTTAGATCTAACAGGACAGAGTCTAAGCATTTGACTAAAACAATCCATCGCTCTTGGTAAGCATCACTCGAGATTTCACCCGACTATCCGACTGAAAAATTAAATATTTTTAGTCAAATATCCTATAACTATCTCTGAGAACTGAAATTAGTCATTTTGATGTTGATTTCAAATAAATACTTGTGAGTAAACCGTTATCAATATTCATATATTTACCTGTTTATTTAATTTCTCAGGTTGTGCTCTATCCAAGACAAACTTTTCTTCGTCGTGACTAGTCTGTATCAGGGAGGGTCTGTTCCTATTTCTGTATCTCTCTAGAGTCGACATCGGCGAGTTCTGCCTCTGCGCTGACTCCGAAACAGGGGAGGGCTTTGGTAGGATCGGTGACGGTGGTTTGTACGTTGGGACTGGGGTAACCTCATACTCGGGAGTCTGCTCGTCGTCGAAGGAACTGGGTAGTTTTGGAAGAGGAATCACTGCCTCGCCCGTTACTAGAGCATCGTCTGAAACAATAATAGATGACTATTAGAAGGACAGCTAGTAAAAACGAAGCATTTTGGGATTATGGCATGCTAGGTTATAGGTAAGATATGATAGACACAAATCCTATAAAAATATTTCTGAAACCATCTAAGACGATTACGCCAAATCGTAAAGAGCAATCATAACTCAAGACAATCTCAACTACTTTGTGGGCACAAGGTAGTTGAGTTCTGCATCTGCAGTTACATTCATGTTCTTTTTAGTATGGAACTATGTACCTAGTTTTCTCGTGTAGACATTTTCAGATTTTTCGCTATAATGGACAATGCTAAGCTTACCCATTATATCAAGATCAGCGTCATGCAGCTCTCTAAGATGGAAGCAATGCGAGTTTCGCATCACCATCTCCAGGTTTCGCGGACGTCGGCGCGCGCGCGGCGACAACTCGGGCCCGCCGCCTTCCCCGCCCGTCCACACGCCCGAGTCACTGGACACTGCTGATGCTGCGCCTGGGAGATGACAGAACTAGTTGTTAGACTATAAGCATTGTTGATCCTGGTTAACAGGAGTTGCAATGATGGGAAAGTGTGGATTGTCCTATTTAAAATACTATAAAGGCATGAAACGTCTTAAAATTTGAAAGTGATGTTTAGCTTTTTTCGTCTTTAAAGATTGTGGGCCAAAGTCTGTCACCCTCAGGGTCCCATCAAACATAAAACGGCGACGAGGACGGCCTCGAATGAGATGGCGCGACGAACTGGATGCGTACCACAAACAGTGGATGGCAAAAGCAATAGACCGGACCGAGTGGAAGAATCTAAGGGAGGCCTTTGCCATGCAGTGGGAAAGTAAAGGCTGAAAAAAAAAAAAAAAGATTGTGGACTATCGTACTGAGAAATCTAATCCTTGTGGCGCGGGGGTTTTAAAAGCATTAGTCACAACAGTCAACTAGCATTTGTATATAGCACAACACTTGTCTAACGTGGGAATCGAAACCGCAATACGACACGCTCATGTCCTTACACCATTACATTTCGGGGGCAGTGGTCGCTGTTGTTTGAAAGGTCTGTGTTGAATTTGGGCGGACCAGTTACTTCTATGATGCCTTCTATGAGTCGGTTTGTAGAAAGAACCGGATCCAGAACAAGTTGCTTTTAAACAGTTTTATATATAAACGTACGAGCTGATTCATATTCAATGCACAGCATACAATCTCGATGGCAGATCCTTTTTACACCATCATAACAATATTAAGTTAAATATTATTCTCCAATATAAATCATTAGCAAATAACTAACACTGACATAAAAGCTTCTGAGGGTTATTTAACTATCCAACGCGACAGCATTTAAATCTGTTGCTATCTGTGTTTCTGATCGTTCCGTGATAACACCAGTATATACATCAGATACACGACCAACCATTTAGGATTTATACATGTTTCGACCTTTCAAACCCCGATAAATAGGAAATCAGTTTCCTAGTCTGCTCAATTCGTTATTAATGTGAACTAGCAAGACTAGTCGTGACATGACTTTCTTTTGTTATAAGTCGTGTAATTAATTTACCGTGGAAGGTACCTTGCTACCTGTCTAAGTGTCTATTATAATTTGCAGTCTAATATTGGATTAAACTGCTTGAATATTACGGAAGTAATTGAATGCCGTTATAAGTAACTGATGATAAAAAGTTTTAATCAAGCCTGCGTTGGTTATTTCACGGATGGGGTAGCAATAAGTTTATCTATCATAAACTAAAATTGATAGCAGTAACTGTTAGGTAAATGTTGCATTAATCTACTAATTCAGTTTTTTAATAAGTTAATTTAGTAATATGTGGACGTGTCTTGTTTATTTACAACCACAGATCCAAAGAAGTTTGTAAATAGTGATCCATTTTTTAATAATTCGGATAAAATTATCAATATTTAATAATTACCTTCCCTCCATCCGTCATTGACACTAGACTTCCTAGTGTTGTTCACCACCTGGGGACAAAAACACCCATTAAACTTAGACATCACTTTCACTTCACTTTTACACTCAAAGTAATAACAATATTGACCATCTCGCCTTCCTATCCAAAGTGCATAGCTGTGAATGAACCCACTACTCCTAACTATCCCTAATGTTACGAGAACAGATGTCGAAATGACCCGTATACGAACCGAGTCCGTAACTTTAAAAATAAACCCAACCCTACGTGTGATACAACAACCCGCGACACATCTCACGATAAATATGTACTCACTTTCTTCGCCAACACTTGTTACATTTAAAAAAAGTAATAAAAAAACTTAATAGTCACTTTTATTATTTAAAAAATCGTGAAATGAAACTTAACAAACACACGTCTTGTCACGGTCCAGAACGAGGGGAAAATGTAACGTCTAATTAATTTACTTTTTAAAAGCATTGCAAAATACAATTAGGTATGTATGCACGGATATGTGTGTTAACTTTTTAATTATGCAGTAATGTGAATCTGCTTGTTGTTTTAAGGTTAACAATTTTGTTTGTAAATTTCGTCCAAATATTGTAGGCGTTCTGAAAACATTTGAGAAGAATTCAAAACTTTTACTTGAGCGGATAAAGGTATTGCGTCTGAAATTTAAATGTCTGTGTTTTTTGTAATATCGGACCATAAAGCAACGAAGCAAAGAAGTTGAATAAAATTGTAATAAATGTGTTGATAAAGATCTACGTTTCTCTTAATCTCATGTGTGGCGTTACGCTTGATGCACTGTGCACCGGGGATATTTTCAGCATACGGCGACCGGCATCGGACACGTCAACTCCGAAATAGATGAGTTGTGACCCACTTCCAGTGTCAAAGAAAAATACACTTTTTGGCATAAATAACAAAGTTTGTTATTGTTAGACTAAAGGTATTATGCAATTCGTGGAATATTTAACGTCCATTAAAAATATTTTGTAAAAAATTTCGTCATTAGTAGATTCTTAACATTTATATTGGTTTGTCTTAGCTGTTTATTTTTATAATGATATATTTATTTCCTGGTATTTAATTTTTAATTAAATTTTAAGCATACATGAGCTATAATAATTCTTAGACAAATACCAGGCATTTTTGTAGGTAGTTTGTGTAGTTAATAAATTAAATTATACGACAGAATCCAATTATCCTATTGTTGCAAAAATAACTGTATTTGGATCCTCTTATAACGCATCCGGGGAAATCTTTTCCGTCTTGCGGTAGGCGGAGAGGTATTCCGTAGTGCTTCACCCTTCCCTTGTACCTGAGACCATGACAAAGTGATGCAAACTACCGTGACCCCAGGCATGAAAGCACCCCTTACCCTACTCGTGCCTAGCCATGCTACGCCATGACTACTGACTAATGATGATGATACCTTATAAGCTGATGAATATTCACCTGTTTATTAGTCTTAGCGTCAATATTCTTGACAGCGGGGTACTGCGGCCGCGGTAACTGCGTTGTCTGGAAGGTGTACTTCCCCGGCAGCCGCTGCGGCTCCTGCACGCGAGGGACTGACGCACCACGAGCGTGGTCGCTTGTTCGACCGGCTTTTGTTCGGCCATCCTGAATAACATTGAATAATAGTTGAAATAATGGAAACGAGGGAAGATATTTGTCCTGCAGTGGGACAATTTAGACCCTTAATAATATGGACAATAGAAAGAGAATCTTTACACCAAAAAAATATCCCACAAGTTACGAAAGTCAGCTAAATAATTTAAGATAAGTACTGTTGAAAGTGACTTCCTGATACTGGTGAAGAAAATTCTGCAATCAAGAGGCCTATTGAAGAAAGCATAAATATTTAGCCCTTTAATTAACAATGGGCAAGTACAATCGACAGATGTCTGTAAATGGACAAAAGAACCGAAACATGCATGTCATCAAAAGATGTATGTAGAACGGAAGTTGAAAGGTTTAGTATAGGACAATGAGTAGGAAGTGTCAATGTTGTTGACCAGGAAACAGAATATTGAATAAGTGGGTCATAATTAAATTTAAACACCTTAGAAGGGTTAAATTAAATTAAAAATTAGTCAAAGAACCTTTACTAAAAATATATTGCAGTAACCGTTTGAATAGGACACAACTTTAGTATCATGTTCCCGGCAATTTCATTTAACGACACGTCATACTATGATTTGTAAATCTCCAATCTGGAGAATAAACACATCGGATATCGGATCTTTCGTTGCCTTATATACCAAGAACCTAAGTCTTTTCTATAACATGCCTAACCTTCAACAGTTATAATAATACCAACTCTTTAGAAGCTGACTTATTCATGGATGTAAATAAACCAAGGTTAATGAACAAGCCGTGCCGACAACAAATTTGAATTTATGTGACCGGGATTAATGGTTTCTATTGTTATGAAAACCCATTTTCGCAGCTACTGTAAGGTCGATAGGGGATGTAAATTCGAACACAGAATATGAATACATTGAGTTCAACACCGAGGAATTCATTCGCTCATTCTAATGAGAAAATTATGTGAATTGCAAGCTAATTTATATTACTGGAAATCGACTGTCCTTTCTGGCTGACATATCCCACATCCTCAACTTGACCAACTAAATACATTTATTCTAAGTTTATTAATAAGTATTAAAATTTGGCCCTTACGTTTGCTAGCTAGAGTTTTGTTTAGTAGATCTATGTAGTATGCCTAAAAGCAGACTAATAGTAGCCCTAGTTAACCACTAGATTTTGTTAGTATTTCAACATGGAAAGTTTAACAATTCCTTACAGAAGAGTACCAACATTGTTAAGTTTTAATGAGCGTTACTTACTTGTGCAGGGTACTGCTGTGTCTGGTATGTTAGGATGACGGTTTGTTTGGTGACCGTCTTGGGCACTCCACTGGCCCCTACGATGGTGGTCGCCCCGGAGGAAGACACCTGCGTCGCCAGCAACGGCAGCTGATTGTACCCCGGGGTTCCCTTTTTGTCTGAAAAGTGTGAAAGCTGAGGTTATACTCAGGTCAGGTATAACAGAAGAAAGTGGGCTGAAAATGAAAGTCAAAGTATCTGACTTGGCCTTCCCTAAATACCACGACGTAGCTAACATCAGCAAGTTTTTCCGAAATTTGGACGTGTAGGATAATGATGGCGATCTTTAGACACCATTACTAATAAATTCAACTTTATCAATAGAGTGCCTTCAATTTACTTAAAATCCAAGCGTAAGTAGGTACTTGGTTATACTCGTAAGAACGTCAGTAAATACTTAGGTAACGCCACATGAGTGTAGCTGTTAGATTAAAATAAATCAAATTAAACTACTTACGCACTTTTTATATTTCTTTAAGTTTCACTCAGTTTGATACTTAATATGGAATGCATGTCGAGTCAAATTGTCCGTTAAGTTAAGCGGATTACAGTGACGCCACTTAAAGTATACACATACAAAATAGATCGGCGTAAGTATCTGATCAGGTTTCTTTAAACCGATACTTTTGAGAGAGAAATGAAGCCAGAAAATATTTGAAATTTAATCAAGGAAGGTAAGAAAAAGCGAATAAAACGGTATCAAGGATTCAACAAACAAATCTTGGAAGCTATATTTTTTATTAGCTTCCCAAGTAGGTACACTAGGTACCTCTTACGTTTGTTGATAAGACCTTTTTGACCTGGGTTGAAAATGTCGTGTTCTTGTATTCGTATATGAAATCTTAATATTTGGCGGGGTATAAAATACGAGGGTATGTTTCAAAATAGAAGACGACCTGTTTTAGTCAGGATGATACATGTTGGGCAAAAATTTTACTTATAAGATTTATAGGTACGTTAATTACCTATTGTGCTATGGCTGACTATAAATACTTATTCAAAACTGTGCCTAATGAAGATATCTTAATGAAAAATCTAAGCACGTCATTAACATTTCATGTCATTATAATTCTGTTCATGTACTTACCTAAAGCATTGTTATTGATAGCAGTTTCCTTGTCCTTAAGCGGTGCCCCGAAGGCCGGCTCAGCGGCTACGCTCACGTCCCCGACCTTCGCAGTTTTAGCGTGGTGAGGTTGCCTGAAACCGAACCTAACAAATGAAACTATTCTTATTTGTCAGTCACGTGCTTTATTTATCTCAAAAAGCAAATAAAGCATCAAATTTATTGACCCATTCATATTCAATATATATTTAAAGTCCTTAGGCAAACAGTATTGTCTTATATTTATGTGTATTGACTGTCTAGCGAGACAAGCCGAAGCCGTCTTTTAAATGAAAACGCCTACACAAAATGTTATAGCAATAAATTTCACGCACGCGTAAGGCGCATTCAAAAGGCGCTGTCAATTTATTCTGTTCACGGTCAGAATCACAATAAAGAGTAAAACTACTTTCTAGAATTAATTAATTCGTGTTTTTATTATATAATTCCCTGTAGCGATTGCTTTCGATTATGTAAAAGTGTGATCAGTGATCAGGTTTTGTCACCTGTTCGTGCGGAGTGGTTGACCGGCAATCTCCTTGCGCGGTCTCGCGAGCGGCGTGGACCGCCCCGACAGCACCTCCTCCGGACGTAAGTCCTCCGAAGAACCTGTCGTGAAATGTTTATGATTAAATATGGGCATCTCAGCTCAAACGCGGCGCTGTTATTACCATAATTAACGTTGCGTGCGTAAGTAATGCAACCAGTCTTGTTTGGTGGAAGTTGATATTATTTCTAATTTATTTAATGGTTTGAACTAATTTAGTGTCATTTTCTTTGAAGGGCATGGAATGTAGGAATGCTTTACCACAAGTCTCGTGTAGTATCACTGGGCCTATTCAGTCTTTTTTAAATGGAACTCATAACTACTACTACTTTAAATCCAAACTCTACACTAAAGGAAGAACTAGCTTAAAGCTATCGTTAGCAATCAGATCAGAATGAATAAATGGGGTCGGTTTAACTTAATGTTAATTTTCTTCATACTAGTGCAATGAACGAAGATAGGTAGCATCATTATGTTTAAACAAATAAATTTATTCTATTCTATTCTACTATATTAGACAAATTAGGACACCTTTCCTTTGTGGAATATAAACACAAACAACTGACATTGGCTTGTTCCAATTTGCCATCTAGCTTCCACATTTTAAGGCCAGCCACACGGGCTAGATAGTCACCTCACCAAAAATCCCATACACACCAAATACATCCTGTCATCATCAGGTAGAATCGCCTCACCTCCATTACCATTCTTATCGTGAGCCTTCTGTTTGCGGCGCGCGTTGTCGTCGGCTCGCGAGGAGCTGGCGGGCCGCCTCCGGAACCCGAAGGATGTGGCGACTCCACGGCTCGGCTTGTTCCCGTTGCCTCCCGCGCTCTTCTCTCTTTTCTTTGCACCCTTCGACTCAGAGTGACCCTGTGGACAATGGAGACGGCAAATTTATTAGTTTTTGTTGATATTGCAGAATGAGCAAAATAAGAGACTTAATTATGAGTTTACGCATTTCGTGTTCCACAATCAATGGTGTTATGAAATAATATGTAGAACGTTTTTTTTTAATTAATCGTGAATTTGAAAATTAACGCATTTTTCATCTTCCTTTGGAGAAGCAACATTAAGCCTTTTTCTAGGCAAAGGATTTTCTACAGGCCAGTATTATAATTTGTTATTAGTTAGTATATGCCTATATGACAGGTTTTTAGCGATGTCACTGCCCACAGGTGCACGTTAGATTAATCTTGACCTTTAAAGGTTAATCGATACCGGCACAAAGTGGTTCACATATAGTTAAATCTATTTACTGAGTTCGTTATCGCAGTTTCTTAAATAGATTCGATAAGATGTATTAAGCCTCTTTCGTAAATCCAATCTTTTTTGTCAATACAGTAGAACGGAAACAATAGAATTAATAGATCAAAATATTAAAATTTTTTTTTATAGTAATAATTTTATAACATTTGAACCTACATTTATTAGTTGCATTCCACTTCTACTTTCACGAAGTTTTTTTTCCTCTAGTTTACAGCTTGTGTGTTACTTCATGGAAAAATCCATAAAGCATTATCTGAGTATCATTTGCTTTCTTATTCAAGTCAGCTTCATCGCTGTGTTCAAGTGTCAAAGCGTCAATTACAACCGACCACTGTGGTTATATAATGGAAACTTTTACACTCGTAAATCCAAATGTCTGTTATATTAACTTTGCAGATTTCATTGAATATTATTTAAACTCATTGATAATGTAAGCTTATACGATAGCTTTATATCAAAACTACGTAACTAGCGTCATTATAAATTTTGGGAGAAGTATCTAATAATACATTTCACTATATTTTTACGTAATAATTAATTAATAACTGTTCTTCCATAATGTAGGTCAACCCCGGTAGATCCCACATTTTACGAACACTTCAAATAAGACCTGTTTCAGTGTTCAGCATTTTACCTAATTGCAAGTTGATTGAGAAATATAGCAAATACGATTACCAACTGGCTACCAAACAAGAACCCTGAAGGCAATGTTTGACAAATTACCTAAATTAAATTATTTATTCTGTAAGAAGGCTATTTCATCACTTTCACATCTTTTACGTCTTTTCTGAGTTCGCTGAAGTTGGCATTTCCTTATCTGACTTTCCTGAGAAGAAATGTTTAAAGAAACTCAGCGGAAGTTTAGACAATTGTTGCAATACGAGTATAAGTTTATAAACTAATGCAGAATATTTCCTGGACTGGCCTTTTGTGGAAATACCAGATCGATTCAGCAAAACCTATGCATTTGGAACATCTTGGACCCCTCGCCCCCCTCGAACCCCGGAACGCAATACCAAAGGAGTCCACACAATGACACTTTGATGAATTTAAACCTTACCATTAATATTGCACATCATACACTGAACTTAACTTGAAAATTTTGAACTAGACTTAAGATAATTAATCTACACATAATGCCTTAACATTACAAAACAATATTCAAAATCAATATCCATATATCGACTCAGACTTAAGCAAGATCTTATACAAAAGACAAACAATGCAACCGTTCATACACCTTCAATACAACGCTTACAACACACCAAAGAGTCTGTTATACGGACATCTGTATTTCGTAAAGGAATTGTAAACACTATCGCGATAGATCGTACATTGACACGAATAGTGTCAAAGAACAATGAGAGTTGTGTAAACGGATGCATTAAATACTTTTTGGATACGGAGTTCCCTACTATCAACTCTTAAAGTACGATTAAAATAGGTGAGGAAGAGAGACGGCAGTCTACGTCATTTATAGCGCTGTCCCGCTTCCTCTATTGCAATTGACTTGATTTAAGGTTACATGGTAGGTGCACAGGACAATTCGGCCTTGTATTGCTTACATACATTATTTGATAAAATTGACTTTCGTTTTCTATTTATTTATATATATTTTTGTTCATGATATTTTTATGGAATTAGTTGTTAATTTGATTGCGATAAGAATGGTTAGTAGAACTTGCAGTAATTTAATAACTTTAAGATAACTAGTTATGAGATTGATATCCAAGAAAGGATACTTTCTTCTATGGCGTCATGTTCATAGAATTAAAATAAAATAGTTTTCTAATATTTATACAAAGATATACAAAATATTCAGCCCTCTATAAAAGTCCGCCGATGACTTATCCATATTCAAATCTCATTTATTTTCCAAATAAGGCTCACCCCGCCGCAACAATTTGTAAACATACCTATTATTCATAAGTTTCATATATAAATTATGATAAAAGAAAACGAAAGTTATACATTCATATATGAATTAAAGTATAATAAATTATGCTGATCCTTGCTAAACACAAATTCCTTTCCAGCGCGTCTACTCACTCAAATTTATTCGGAGGTGCAAACGAGATGCAGCTATGTTTAATGTAGACCACTGTCTCACTTTAACAAAGCCACAATCCTCCTTTAAGCATTAATAATACTGGTACAGAGTGATTCACTATCAACCGGTTGCCTCCTGACATCATCATCCCTAAATTTTTTTTAAATATTCAAACCAGTTTCCAAACTGCATGGATTGCGAAAGTTTAAACCTTTAGTACAAGAAGCAAGGACCTTTAGTGTAAGTAAGGAAAATCGGAAGACTTTCAGATCTAAAAACACGTGTGAAACAACAACTATTTTTTCGAAACATAGTAAGAATGGACCTTCCATTCAAACTAAAACAGTTTTGCAACGCAAATGATGGGGTATTCAATACTTCTTACGCTTTGCGTACCTACTCGGCTACGAGCTACGTAACGTCATATGATACGGGTTCGCATGTGAGACAAATCTATTCATTTATGGACAGTATTTACGCACAATAAAGCAATAAGTATAAATACAACAAGGGTGCTGTTTGATATGCTTCTATAAAAATATCACAAATAATTATATGAATAAAGATTTAATGACTCAAATGGGAGTCGTCCATGATAAACATTGATTGATTGAAATTCCTTTAAGTCTGGGAAAGTCAACACTTTTATAATTTTCTCATGTGGTAAAGGTTTATATCTCAGCTGTTTTAATAGATAGCTTTTATTGGGAACAAAACACAAGTTTCGTAACACTCCCAGGTTGTATGTGAAGACGTCAAAACAAATGGTGATAGCATCGTGGTATTATTATGGTGTTCTCATGCATATGTAGGCAACTGCTAGATTACACGATTCAATGTTAATGATTGCACAGTGCACCCCTTAAGAGCATAAGAACCAACCACCAAAATAGACTTTAATGCTTCATGATAAGGTTGCTGTTGGTAAGTCTTGGTCGTGTGTGGTTGGTTGTACCCGTATAGTGGAGGTACACACAGCTGCCACACGTCCCAGTTTTACACGTTGATTGCTGATTGTTTGGAAACTAACAGCCTATGGCGTGGTTCTTGATAATACTTATAATTTCTCCTATACGTGAAATCTTTTCTTTTGATGGGTTCTCTTGTTCGGGTTCCGAAGCAAAGGCTAAAAAATGGAATTCCATTACTTAGGATCCACCGTCTGGCGATCCATTTGTCATTAGGCTGTATGAATTATGATAGGCAGACAGTTAAAATTTTATGACTAATCAGTAATTGATTAAACAATTTTTTATATAGATTCAGCAAAACTAAAAGCTTCAATTACCACAGTGTATAGCGCCTATCTTTAGCTACATTCTTGGTAAGTTTCTTTATAACAGAGAAATTCGAAACTATAGCATCCCGTACTCACTTTATGAAACTAGATAAACCAGTACAAGCCTCCAACCGATATTAGAAAACACAAAAATGTGTGATGTTGTATCATTATAATTATTGACGCTATTAACATTTATGATCGTAATAACAGAAATATGAGTGCATTAACACACACCTTTAAACCCGTTGCATTAACATGATTCTAAGAAGCAACACCAGTTTCTTCAAATGCAACTAATATGAAACGTAATTTCCTGAAGACTTATCAAAACCTCTTACAGCAGAGGTTCTCAAACTTATTTTGTATGGTTGTATACAAAAACTACGTAATGAAATAAGCTAAGTATTTATTTTTTGTTTTCTTTTTTCTGGCTCTCTAGCCGGATCCCTCGGAGCCTTCAGCCCATATGTGAAAGAATGTGTTAGAGTAAGATGGCTAAAGATGAGGAAGCAAGATGGCACATTACACTGCGTGGAGCAGTGTCTCTCTTCCACAACTGCAAACGTCTTTTAGATCTGATGGGAGACTTGCAGGTGTGGCAACACAGTTCACAAAACAAAGTTTCCCATCGACCCGAACTTGATTACATATTGATAATAAACTTTAGATAACATTATTACGGAATACATGCAAAAGTTTCCCAGCCTTTGTGCCGAATCGATGTGAACTGGATGCAATGAGATTCTGAGTAGTGACCATTGAATTCTTAGCACAATGTTCGGCGTTCGTATCTCACAATACAACACCGTAAAAGTGTTCTTGAATATCCGATATAGATTGCTGCCATTACGCTTCGTGCCTCTTACAATGGCTTTTCAAATAAGATTTGTATGACCTGCGATGCCGAGATCGAGATCATTTAATTTGTCAGCCCTTTCGCAAAAAGTGAACAAAGAAAGCGGCGAAAGTTTCTTCTCAGCAACAATAGACCGTTTTATTTAAAACTGCCTATTGTAGATCAACTTTATGGTAATATACACCTTGATTTTCCCAAATGTAGCGAGTAATTTCAACCTTTCTATTTATGCGTAAACAGCGTGATAGACTTAAATAATTTAGGAAACAATTACTTACTTCTTTTCAAGCCTCGCCACCTTTTTTGAGCGGAAATAAAAGTTTCCTATTTAATATTCACCTATAGTACTTTTCCACTCTTCTTCCTACATTTTGAATCTTCTTTCCCACTACAAAATAATTTTCAGCCACACTTCAATTATATTCTCGGTAAAAAAAAAACATAGCTGGCAGTTGAGAATAACCCTATTGTTTCCTTTTAAAAGAAAACAAGTTTAAGAAACTTGAAATAGCATCCTTAACCTACTTCCTAGTTCTGTTAAAAATACCGGCAAAGATCACGATCACACTGTCGACCTACATTAACGGTATAATGCTTAAGTATCATGACTCATAGTTGTTTACTTACCAAGAGTATTATGATGCTAATATAATTTCATAATGTATTATTTACGTAAAAGTTTACTACTAACTTTTTAGTACAACGCAAAATTCCCGGGTCACGATGTTAGTTACCGTACTCCTCCGAAACGGTTTAACTGATTTTTCCAAATTTTATATGCGTATTCAGTAGGTCTGAGAATCGACTAACATCTATTTTTCATACCCCTTAGTGATAAGGGTTGCTTACAATAAAAATATTTTTTTTATAATGTGGCATTAGAAACTAGAAAGAATTTATAAGGCAAAACAAGGTTTGACGGGTCAGCTAGTAGTTTAATAATATTCCACAACTTTTACACATTGCCGTCTAGTCTCAAATTAAGCAAAGCATATTATGAGTACTTGACAATTGATGGACACACACATATGTGTATCTAAATACATACATATTATGGATAAATTACACCCAGACGCAGAAAAAATGCTCGAGCTCATCACACAAAAATTCGTCCTGGTTGGGAAATAAACCCATTCTTCGGTCTACGACTAGAACAACCAGTATGCACCTTTTAAAAAATAAATATTTTAGTCTTGTTTTTCAGAGCTTTTTTTCAACGTTTTGTGTAGCACATCGGCGGCGTGCTGTTCGGCAGAGCACGCGAAGGACAACGCTTGACATTGTACCTTTGGTGTAACGTTTGTTCCACAAGCTTATATGAAATAGAAAGCATCATAGACACGCAATAATATTGACAATCATTTACGTGTTGACAGTAACATTGTATGAGCGGAGCAATAAATACTTGTAATGAAAAAACTACATTGCAAGGGCCATCAACCACCTCTAAAAGATAGAAAGATATTGATACTCCATGCACAGACACAACTGCAATAACATTTAGACGAGTTAGTAGGCCCCCAGCACTGCCAATAATTTGTATGAGCAGGGGACCTATTTTCAAAGCTTCTCATAAATTCCGAACTTCTATAACTTTTCTTTTAATCGACTTCTCGATTAGAGACACTGTTTATTGCCAGCTTTCCCGCTCCTGAGTCGTTAAGTATTTATTAGATACAAGGAAATTATAGCCTCACTCTGAACTCACAAGAACGCACATTACAGATGAATGCAAAGATATAAATGTATCCTTTTTTCTCGAAAAAGGTGTTATTAACTTTATGATTACTCGTTTGTATACCGATATTCTTCGGAAGATAACTTAAATAGCCTTTTTATACCTGGTTATTAAAGCTTCATTGAATCTTAATGTTTACGATGTTAAAAGCATATCTATAAAGGAAGTTCTTAAAGAAATAGCTTACACCTCATAACAGTACGATAAATAGCTTATCTATACTAATATATAAAGCTGAAGAGTTTGTTTGTTTGTTTGTTTGTTTGAACGCGCTAATCTCAGGAACTACTGGTCCAAATTGAAAAATTCTTTTTGTGTTGAATAGACCATTAATCGAGGAAGGTTTTAGGCTATAAACCATCACGCTACGACTAATAGGAGCGAAGATACAATGGAAAATATGGGAAAAACAGGGCATGTATAAATCAAATCTTATATCTTCTACCCACGGGGACGAAGTCGCGGGCAACAGCTAGTATTTTATAAACGTTTTTATGGCGATTTGATAATTCCTGATATATACAAATGTGGAAATGAAAATCTGATGAAGATACCGTATAATAATTAAAACTGCACGGATAGCCCAGTGGTTGAGGTCATCACGCCAAAACCACTGAGCGCGACGCGTCACAGGTTCGATTCCAGCGTAGGACAAGCGTTTCTGAGATCCACGAATGCTTGTCCTGAGTCTGGGTGTCTTTGTGCATGTGAGTTATATGTTTGTGAAAGCCCCCCGCGACACAAGGATTGAATTCCTTAACACAGGAGTCTTTTTTTTTAAATACTGTTGAATAAACATGTCACCTCTATAATCAAACCCAATCATTGCTATTTAAATTAAAACAGCTGGTGTCTAGTGATAATGTAGTTTGCCTGTATAATGAGTGTCGACCGCAAAGCTGCCCGCAACTGGACGGCATGCGTTGCATCCTCACACACCGTTATGGAGGACTGACCGCAGTAGCCTATCATATTTTCCTATACCTGGTATATAGACTAGCATTGATTGTACATGATTAAGGTACCTCACCTTAACCATGGCGGTAATATTCCCAGTTAGTAGTTTAAGTAGTTTTTGTTCTCTTGCTCCTTTACAGGTGAACGCGTGTGTTTCGAGATTTTTTTTTTGATACTGCACGGATAGCAGAGTCTTTGAGGTTACCATGCCAAACCCAGTGTGCGCGTGTCGCGGGTTCGATACCCGCGTAGGAAAAGGAATTGTGTGATCCACGAATGCTTGTTCTGAGTCTAGGTGTAATTTTGCATGTGATTTGTATGTTTGTAAAACCAAAAAAAAAGTGAATTAAATTGCTTACTGAGGGAGTCGTTTTTTTTAAAAAGAATAATATTTGTCATTCAGACACTGAACTTTTGCGATCAGATGTAAGTATTAGAATATAGAACTCTTATTTTTTTTAATAAATATATTCGCGTTGAATGACTTCTCTCTAAGCTTATTTTTTTCATCACAAATTACCGCATCACTCAAATTATGCTTAAATAGGGTATAAAAAAAGATATTATTTAAATAATTATTAATTATTTTAATAAATAAATAAAAAAAGATTAAAAAACACCCTTGCCGGCGCCATCTCGCCGGTCTAACCATGAGAAACGATTGACTTCTAACAAAAAACCGTGATGTGAGCGATGTGAAGTATGCTCTTGACAGCTCGACAATGTCACTGGGAGAGAGTTATTGATGTCATACGATCAATAAACTTGGTTTACTTTGTAACAAGAGATAAGTGTAGCAACCTCGTATTAAATGAAGTCATTATCTGTGATTTTCTTCACATTAAAGTATAATTAGATAATAAAGATGGTAATTCATTTACGAGACTGATATTAGCTATAAAGTAACGAACTCGATCTATTTAAATAAATTGCAATACTGCCTTTGAAGCTTAGACTGAACTATACCGTTTCCAATCAACTTCGAAAAGGGGTCAATTAGACTGTATTTTTTTTTGTTCATTTGGTCCTGTTAAAATTATCAAGTTTGGATAAGTATTTTTTATTTGAAGTGGACTTTGCACTTTTGTTCCTAAATAAATATTACTGAATATGAATCAATGCCATTTCTTAAATATTAGGTAAAGGCTTTATTCTATACGGATATTATCGAAGCTACTAAACGTGGAAATAGATTCTAAGATCACTAGAATAGCAGACACTAAAAACGGTCTTTAAATAACAGTAGCGCTAGCAATTACTACGTAACATTGCGTAATTAATTAAATTACAATTTAAAAAACAAACAAAGAACGTCCTAGACGCTTCCTAGCAGATTATGCTAATTCGTTCTACATTCTATGATGTCATACTATACAATATACATACATATAAATAAGTGGTGTCTACCCACGCGTAACGACTCAAAGTTAAAGAAATTCAGTGCAATGCGACGTGCCAAGCTATGTGCTTGGCTCCTTGGCAATGTGCCACACGGACACGACCTTATGAACTTTACAAATAAGTTGCATAATTTGGCTGGCAAATTGGTATCAGTCACGTATTATTTTGTTTTTATTTATTCTGTATATTATGCCATGTCTTCAGACCACAGTTATGGTTTTGGTTAAATTTGCAGCTAATCGTATAAAAATAAAATATCGTATAAATAATTCGTTTTGTTTTGTAATATATCAGAACAAGACTGTTAACTACCTCGTGTTAAAGTAATATCGTTATAGTTCTGGAAGGATGACAGCATGATACACAGCGTAGAGGGGCTCCTCTTTTCCACTCCTGCAATACGTGATGGTAGGCCCCAAGGAGGTTCTAAGTAATTTGGCTTTGGTCTTTTTGTATATATTTTCACTAAAACTATATGGACTCTCATCTAAAAATAAAGATATTGAATTCAAATATTAAATGAAATATCGATTCTTAGCTTAGAGACCTGAAGATGCCATCATCAAATTAATTTTTCCAAGTGAACTATTAAGCAAACTGTGATAATTAGACTGTATTACTATTAATACCAATATATTGCTATAGTACTATTAATACCAAAATCCTACACTGCCAAATGAGGCCCTTGAAGTATTAACGACAACACCCGTCCTTGATACAGCTAACAAATAACTTTGAATCCCGGTTGACTAGAATTCCTACTAGCTGTCAAGCGCCAGGCCCTCAGCCCGACTCCTTCATCTAAGCTAACGGCTCTACATTCTTAGCTGTAATAAATTGATGGTGTTTAGCCGCCTAGACATGACTTGTAAAGATAATGTGTGCACATTACACTGTCATGGAGTCATGGTGCCCTAGTAACTTTGGCACGAAGATTGTTGAGGATGGAATTATTTTAACCACTCTAAAAATCATCCACGCTTTTTTATGGGGATCGTCCGACTAGTGTTGGATACAATCGGAGTCCTTAAGCAAAGATTAGCTATTAATGACTCTTGTAACTAGATACAAGATTCTTAAATGACATTCTTACGTATAAGGACTGGCCAGAGACACCATTAAATTAAACTATTATAAGATTTTTTGTATCTAAGTAGAATTTTCATATTTTGGAAGTAGCCTACGTGCGAAGATTTTAATGCCCGAAAACGATAGAAAGATATAAATTAGAAACAAATATATTTGTATTTATATATGCGGATCCACGTTTTTCTTCTAAGTTTAGAAACATAGGCATGTAAGCGTCTCGCTGGTGAGCAAAGGTCATAAGGCAAGGGCGAGGTTTTATACGTGCTAGAACAACCCTAGCATGTTTGTGAAATTTCTGGGTGAAAATAATCAAGTTTTCCTAACAATTTAATAGTAATAGTCCGAATGAAAAAAATAGTTCTCTACAATTTTACAAGGGAAACCTTTTGTGCAGTTAAGGGTAAAATAGCAAAACTCAAAAAAAAAATGAGATCAGTTTCTTTGCGATTCTCATACCAACGCACAATACAAGAACGCAAGAATAAAAGAAACGTGCTCTCATGAACTAAAAAGTACAAAGCATGGGAATGAAATTTTCCCCGAAGCATCGTGTTTTATGTCTAGTAAAAGTTATCATTAATCATTGGTAATGGGATCATGGTGATTCAAATGTAGCACTGTAGCTTATGCCTTAAAAGTGTCATTACCGATCGGTCACCGTGCACGTGCCCACTTTGCCCAATTTGCCCATTCTGCTGATTGTGTGAGCAATTTTTCCTGTTTTGTGTTTCATGTCGACAATTATCTGTTGTTGTTACTTCAATACAATACAACCTTATTGTTTTAATTGCAGCAGAAAGTTAGTCATCAGGAAATGTTAGTTTTGTCTGATCGACTGAAGTGTTTTATTGTTATGCATTGTTGTCGCGACCTTGCTTTTAATTCAAATTAAATTAAATAATCTGTTCGGACAGATGAACAGTACATAGTAACCTGGAGCTTAATTTTTAGTATTTGTTGTCATTGGCTACGAAAGAAACATATCCCTGTCTATATAGGCATCACCGTCCATGAGGACGGATTTTAAAAGACCAAATGTATCTTGTAGTCACTTGCAAAGATAACATTAGGCATTTGTTTATCATTTCGTATCTCTTGACGGTATAGCAGTAATTCATAGTTTTATAGCGTCATAAAATATGAAGGGGTGTAGAGTCTAGACAGCTTCAGGGCATTTCGGGTGCAAACTTGTTTTACAGACGCCAGTTGATTGCAGTCTTGCCAGCGAAGCTTTACAGACATTTTTTAATCCACTTAAGTCATTGTAGTTGAGTCTTGTACTAATTGTGGTTAAAGTTTTAAAGCTATTTTTGCGTTAGACCAAGGAGTATTAAACTGTTGGAGTTTGTAAGTGTTTGAAGACACGCTACAATTAACGACCGAGTTTTATGAAATACCTTACCTATACTAAATTTTGCGGTGGAACAAGATATACGGCTGCATTCGATCTATTCGTCTTTATAGTTGAAATTAGATAGTAAACTAAGTTACAGATAATAAAAAATGAGCCAAGTGCGAGTCGTATTTACCACGACGAGGCTTCATAAAGGCTAAGCCAAACAAATACAAAATATTAAAATACATTGTTTATAATTACAGTCGGCGTACACTAACCCATTCATAAAGATTCAACAGAACTTCATATAATACACAAGCACAAAAACCTGCTAATGATATCGACAATACAACCAAATCATAATAATTCAACAAAACAAAACAATCGATGACTAATACATTACACAATCACACAACAAAATATATACAATATAATAACTGAGAAATTCAGTTCCGTAATACCCATATTAATGGATTTTACATTTCCCTGGAAACCTGATTCTAATGCTAAGGACGTATTACAACGTTTTCAAAGCAAGAATATTGCAGATGCGGAAGAGAGATGACGCTATACGCCATGTCTGTTGCCATCTTGCTTTAACTGCAGTGCTACTTTTAGACTTAGTCGACTCTGTGGAGACCACGTCTTGGCAAACGTGCAAAGTGGAGTGATGAGCGCAGGATGGCTGACAGGAGCTGGATGCGAGCAGCCAAATATAGATCTTGATGGCGTGCAGTTGGAAAGGCATATGCCTAGCAGTGGACTAATATGGGCTGTTGACGATGATGATGATGATGATGACTCTGTATATAGTAGGTACCTATCTACTTCACTACATGCCTTAATGTACTAGAGGCTAGGAAACATATCGAGTTGTAATACGAGGTTGCAGCTGCCACTAATTAACCCTAATTATAGTAATTAAAACTAGTACATTACTTGATTTAATATTTCTTGAAAGTGTACATGTTTAAAGTTGTTAAAAGCTGTTAGTCGAGGTTTCTTGAAAGATTTTCAGCAACTATGTTTTAATTTCGTGTTTGAAATTGTTTAGTGTTAAAGGGAAATATTTTGTTAGATATTTTTTTTTTTTTTAATAACACCTTTTTTTTAGACCTAGCACATTTTGGCACAAGAATTTATTTTAAAGCCGACCTAATTTTTAACAGGAAATTGAAAAAAGAACTATTAAAAACGTATATTGATAGAAAAATAAACCTTAAAACATGTTTCAAAATATTCGCTTAACGCTTCGATTACCGATTAAGCTATCCCGTCAGAAAACCGTTATACCTAGTTCAATTCCTCTGCAGTACCTTCATACCTTCATACCTTCATGTTATACACAAACAAAAGGCTCTACAATTTCCATTACTATGCAATTGCACCATAATGGCTCTGCAAAGGCCATAGCCGTTCACCATAAGTAACTAAAGATTGGCTAGACTAAAACAAACCTAGCTCTAACTGAAACCCGATTCAAACATTTAAAATTTTAAAAACCCTCGACTATTATCCACATGGCAAATTATCTTTAGCAGAATTGCAATGACCGATGTAGTAATTGATACTATCCCTTGAGAAAGCTATGAACTCTTTTGATTAAGTATTACTAAACAGTCTTCTACATATTTCAGTGCGCTTTCATTTGTTTCCCCACTTGAGAATATTTTGACACTCGGTTCTTGTACCCCAATTTCATCCCCACGGCTTTTAAACGGCTCAACCGATTTTGGACATGAACACACAGACGTTCAACTTCGTACACTTTGGAGGGGGGGGGGGAATAGAACAACCTGTTAAAGTTATTGCTTGAAAGTAATTAATTTAGTTATTGGTGTTAAAGACTTAATGCCTTCCACTTAAAATTTACGGCTTTTCATGTCAATTCATCCTGACTAGATGACTGTTAAAATAGACCTACAGTTGTGAAACTGTATTTAGATAAGTCATAAAATAAAACATGCAGTTTTGTATCCCTAGAAATCCACCTTATTATAAGTCTAACTAGTATTTGTGTGCTTTAAGTTGTAATTAAGTACATTGCTTGCAATTCGAGATACTATAAGACATAAAAATAACAAAATTAACTAATTGGTAAATACATAAATATCAATGTTATTAATACTTTTCTCGTTTCCCCTTTCCTTATTTTCTTCAGCATGAAGGCAATAAAAAAACGTGCATCTATTTAACAAAAACTTATAAAGAGAAAACCCAAGCAATTTTGCCATCACGTTAAAGCAAGTTCTTCAGTACCATCATACGTAAATGTAAGCAATTCTCCTACATACTAAGAACTAATTACAATAAATCATTCAGAGGCCACACGAAGCTATCCTAACCAACCATTACACCTGTTATCAATTATCTCATCACTTTTACATGTAATCATTAACTTTCATGAACTTTCATAAGAGAACTGTAATTATATTGACTTGTCATTAATATGAAGTTACAATTGTGTAGGCGGATAATGTATATTGTTCATTGACGTTGTGCAATGAATATTCAAACTGGGGATCTATGGAGACGTCTTAAAGTTATTGCGGGTGTGGGAGAGAGATACCACTCTACGCCGTGTATTGCACCGTCACTTTTCCACAACCTTTAAAATATTACTTTAAGCCGTGCTGGTAGATCGTCTGTTTCGTTTTCCAAACTCCTTTTAATTCCTCATTATTCTACTTTAAATTATTTTCTTATGGTACTGGCAGATGGTTAAAAGATTCTTATTGCAGTTTAAGTCTATCTATCTCTAAGGTTATAGCCTAGTCGATTTGATAAAACTTTGCTGGACCAATATCTTCAACTTACCCAATATCTTTCGAAGTATTAAAGTTCTCAATAGTAAAATACATTGTTTGACATAATGAAGATTAATCCACCAATTTCGCTTTCACTCAATGATTGTAGTAGGTACTATGATGATCATTAGTCTAGCCTCCTTCTGATTGATTACACCAAGTACAACGATTGCGTTGCGAAATGTATTCATCACATCAACTTGTTGAGTGAACTCATGTGTTTTATACATGAGTCGAAGAGTCTTCATTAAAACGTGTATGGGAACAAACATGTTATTTAATGAGGAAAAGACAGTAATAACTTGCGCAATTAGTAAGTTGCGTTGAGTATTTTAATGCATAATTGGAGTATGAGAAAATAGGATAATGACGGCAGTTGTTTCTTACTTCTAAGCTTAAAATGACCCTTGTTAAATTGTTCCTGTTATTTAGGAGGTAGGTCGCCGTCCCATATGCCCGGAATGCCTCCCACGCATGCTCTCGTTCAAGGATTCTTTAACTCCTACTTAAATAGTATTCACCCACAAACAATATAATGTTGATAAAATGGGTAACTGTTTATCGTAGCCAATATAAGGAAGAAAAAGTTGAACAGTTTGCGATAGCAAATTATTTTGGAGTCAAACGATTTGATTGCTCGTCATTTTATGGCCTTAAATTGCTTTTTGAAAGTATGCCAAGATATGGATCTTATATTCTCGTAGCTATTTAGGATCTAGAGACCAATTACTTACTGTTTGTTCATTTTTCCCACAGTAATCCGTGGTTTAAGACAGCCACCATGTTTTCGAAGATACATGATTTCGCTTTTACGGTACGAACAAGCCATAACGGTACAACATAATTTGTTATCGCTCACGAATATTCTTAAGGTTCACTAACAATCTATGTAGCAGTAGTACCAACACAACATTACAAACAAATTGTGGAAAGGTATTACAAGTATTCTGAATTGTTTTGTTACGGCGATTATGTAGCAAAACGGTGTTGGATGAATTCAAGCGCTTCCACGTTTCAAGGTCTCAACCACTGGATGTAAATCAATTGCAAACCAATGTTACGATGCCATAAAAACAAGATTACAACTGTTATGACCGCAAAAGAAATTGATCTTTGATATCGAGAAGGTATAGCTATTGCATCATTGCAAAAAATGCCAGATCGTCCATTTTGTGCACACAATCTGAACGCCAGGTTTCCGCGTTATATAACAACTGAATTTTAGATTTATTTAGATAATTTTAAACTGGAAATATGAGTTGAGTGTCAACATGTAGCAGACTAATTGAATTGTCCAGGATTATCAGCGGTTTAGTCAAGGTTAACGTGTCAGACGTACCATATCGCACTGAGCTTCACCGTCGTCGTCATAGAATATGGTGTCGCAGTCGTCCATCCCTGCGGCTGGGTTGCCACCTCACTCCTCAGCAGGCGCCGCCGGCGGCGTCATCAACGTCGGCACACGCGGCCGGAGCACCGGCATCCGAACTTGCACTAATTACCAACACGGTAACACACCGACACCGGCTCTTCAACACCACTATCGTAACAAATTTAACGATCGAAATCTTCTGGATAATCCGGTGAGTCACGCGACAGCGACTGCGAACTGACTAGGTGCAACACTGAGCTGTGCAGACACAAGGTGTGGGTGTCCTTAACGAGCTGAATCAGACGTAACCTCGTGGAGGCGCTTCGCACTCACTGAACAATTTTTTGGGCACTAATTGGCGGATGAGCCGATTGATTGTATATTTTTTGTTTGTCCAAGGGCGATCCGTCGGGTGAGCTAGCTTTTAGATGGTGTTTTTGTGGCCAACTGCGTAGATAGCGGCGGCCGGGGTGAGGGTGGCGCGCGCACTCGTCGGGGTGCATTGATCGGATCCCTACTGCGCATGTCCCCTCCTCACTATTCTCGCCTGTTTTGACATTTGCTTGGGGAACCCTTATTTTAAAACGTTCACTGCGGATTGGAGAACACTAGACACATTTCTTTGTGGCTATACAATGTACGTTAGTGTACATGATGTGGTAAAAATTGATCTTAAAATAAAATAATATGCTTTACATTGGCAATAATGCGTATATGGTAAGATAAAAAATTGATTGAACACTCGCATCCGATAGAATTGCTACATCAAACAAATTGGCTCCCACGTGTTTTTATAACACAATAATAGCTGCAGCCTTCATTCAATTATCGCTATTCTCTTGAGTGTAATAAAAAGATGGCGAATGCAGACAGACCTTAGGTGGAAAGTATTTACCATTGTGATTACCATAATAGCGTACGAGAGTTTTATGCGCTAGTTTCTGTATGTTTTCTTCGATGGAAACATTTACTTCGGTGAACCGTCACGTTCTTTGTTTTCGAGCGATACACTTACATAGTACTTTTAATGAACAGTCTGAAAAGGCGCAGACTGTTAAGGTCGCTTTGATTTTTTATCTACCATAAAAACTCATAAGCAAACTGTTTCAATTTAATATTTTATAAGATCAAAATGTAGTTCAAAATGAACAACAGCAATTCAATTAGACTTTTGCATATCAGATTAATTAATTGTATTAATTGGATTTAATAGTTGTAGATGTTTAATTTTATAGCCTTTCGTACTACAATTTGTATGTATGCAAGACTGTTTGCTGCTGAATGGACGGTTTTCGGGTTATTTATTCGTTATTCGAATAACCGGTTTAAATCACTATGGTGTCATTCAACTTGTTTCAACTATAATCGATTTTAAGCGATACAATATGGATGCGTTTATCTTTAT
Organism: Trichoplusia ni; assembly: GCF_003590095.1. Taxonomy (NCBI): domain Eukaryota; kingdom Metazoa; phylum Arthropoda; class Insecta; order Lepidoptera; family Noctuidae; genus Trichoplusia; species Trichoplusia ni. Next base: position 2,563,386 of record NC_039491.1, read on the forward strand.
ATTGTACGAAATCGATTACGATACTTTTGTATACAAAAACTGACGAACAAAAACTAGTAGATATCAAAAATCGTTTGGTATATAATAGAATGTATTTTTAATTACATGAATTGAAAACAAAATGCTGTTAGATGGGAATATGCGAATCGTGATCTGAGATCCATGAATCTAGAATTAATTGTTCCACTTACAGATACCACCCAAGTACTGAGTTTGATTGTTCGAAATATTTGAGATTTTGCAGATTTAGAAAGGCTATAAACGAAATTAAGCTGAAACGGGCACAAATATGTGCGGTGTTTACGTCTAATTTACAAAAATACTATATTAAAAAAACTTGAAATTGAATCTTCGAAGTCACTCAACCCTTTGATAGAATTTAACTGTAGGTACATGTCTCAAATTTTCTCTTTATCGGTCCTCTGAACTTAGGTACGAGTTTAGTAATTTTTACCCATGACGTGAGTAGTAAATCTTATCCGATAGATATCAACTCACAAAAACCACAAATAATTTAGCCATTTACTATTAAAAATAAACATCGCATTCGTTACAATATCTAGAGCAACCAGGGACTTTATCTACCATGAACTCTTGAACTAATATTATAGAAGTGGTTAAAAACAGACGCCGCTCTACGCCATGTATGCTCTATCACGCTTCCACATCTGCAACAACATAACTTTAAAAACCGCACATCAGTCCCCCAGCTCTACTCGTCACATCCTGTACTCAGAGAATCCATTTCCCCTCTAAAGTATAATTTTATGCAGACATTATTTTCTTTTATGTGTTACGAAGCACCTGGGGTTCGATAAACGTCTTGTAAATTATATTTTTCTTACAATTACATTAATTTAAAAGCGGCTTAGCCTAGGGAATATACGATACGTAAGAAGCAAGATTTTCTCAGGTTGATATTTGCATAACGGTAAGTAGTTTTGGTTTACACTTTATATTCTATCTCATAGTGTTTCATTCAGCTACAAATGGCAATGAACTTGAACTATTATGTTACAGTAAATATGAATGGAAGGAATACTGGTATCCCTTTGTTTCCAATGGGATTTCATCAAATGACTTCTCTTCTTCTCCGCTATGGGTTGATAGGTAGGGAGGGACTATTACGGACCTCTGCGGACCGTGGCAACATTCTTCTGGAGGATCCCGCTACGAGAAGAGACATACTCCATTGGAATGTAACCTCCACTTTATCAATTTAACTATAGATAGTCAACATTTAACTATAGATTCTTAGCTGATGGTACAAGCATCAGCGTAGTCCTCATATGCTATGCGTTATACGTCATGAAAAAAGGATTTAATACAACAGAGAGGGAGTCTATAAACAAAATATAATAGGATTCCAAACGTTCCTGCCCCAAACAAATCAACCTATTGCTTATAAATGACATTTGCAAGTGATCTACACAAATCAAGTTGCCGGCGAGGGTACAGCCGGCATTCTCGGCAGGTGCTATGAATGAACTATGGCAAAGTGTGTCAAGGCGCCCGGGACAGGCATTCACTATGCCCCAGTTATTACCCTTTACAAACAGGTTCCAACAAACGTCCTAGAATGAACTAAGATCCTATTTGAATAGACAAAAGACTTGCAACATAAAGAATGCCGTTTAAGTTACATAGAACAGTTACTGGTTCTTAAATGGTGAGGATGTCATACAAAACTCAACCTTACTGACTTTCAAATAAAGATACTGCATACTGTTACTGTTGTAATTTAACTAGATATATCATTATGTTTGCAACTACTGTAAGTCAAAGGTTTCTCTGAGTTCTAGACTGGAAGTTCTTTAAAATTCTGTAAGTTTATTTTCCCGTGTAGATAAAAACGTAATAATAGTGTTTCTTTTTCTTTTTTTCCGGTCTATGCATGGATTTGTATGCATAAGGCGCAATGTGTTCCGAAGTTATATCATCATCATCATCATCAGTCCATATTCGTCCACTGCTGGACATGGGCCTCCCCAATTGCACGCCATCGAGATCTGTGGCATCATCATCTGGCGCAGATCATCACTTCACCGTGCCTGAGCACGTCCTACACTACGTTTGCCATGACGCGGTCTCCACTCGAGAACTCGTTTTCCCCAACGGTTATGCGGCTCTGCGGCTAATATTGCCAGCCCAAACAGGCAAGAATAAACAGACTGGTATAGTTATAACCAAACAAAAATTTTAAGTACTTCAAAGAATTATTTATAGAGTGTTTTATGAAGTTATAATATTTCATAACGCAAATATTGATGGTAGAGCAGACGCGGTCAAATCGTGAACTCGCGGCTGATTTGCGGTACAGATTAGGAAATGTCAAGGGAGTGTTTCGACAACTAACTGAAACGTGACGGTACACGACAAACTCTTTGTATAAATATTTTAGCTATATGACTAAAGACATATTTTGTTGTTAGTCAAATGACTATTTGACTAAAGATTCTTTAGATTAAGCTGTCAGATATATAAGTTTCCAAAAATTATCGGTATAATGTTGCATTTGAATGTCAGAAAATCACACTACGTGTGACGTTCCCTATCAGTGCAGTTTCTACCGACAAGTGACGTTATTACTATTTTACGCGAGTATCTGTAATTGATTTATGTAATAAAATTAAAAAAAAACGATATCTTTGGAAATCTATCAGACAGAATGATTCGCTACTCGAAATTATCGCGGTGGTTTAGACTTCATGCTTCTAACATTAAAAATAACAAATCCTTATTTAACTTTTAACCCCAATTCGTATTGTCGTTGGGTGGCATCGTTAATGTACTGTTTTCCTTACTAAAACAACTCACACACTCACCTTAATTTTGAGTGACAGACTTATTAATGAAACAAAATTCGTTATGATCATAATATGTTTACCTGATACCGGTAAAATATGTTAAACAATCTTGTAAATCCTGACTCTAACCTTTTAGACAGTAATAATTTAGTTTTCTAATATTCAGTGGGATTCAATACCACCTCTTCAATAAATATAATGCAGCTTTGCTAAGTTTGAAACTAGATGGCGTTGTGTTATGTTGTTGTTATTGCAGTTTTGGAAGTGTGAGCGCGCTACATGGCGTAGAGCCGCGTCTTGTTTCCACGCCTTCAATAATATAGCTTTAAAAGGCAGCACCAGATCTCTTAAATTTCAGTTGGCCAGTCATACATTTCATATGAGAGGAGAGAAGTTTAAAGTTCCTTAATAACTAACAGACCATCCAAGCAAGATGGAAACCTAAGTAATGGAGTCATCTCCTTAATATTTAAGGCTGGTACAATATATTCTGGTGTCGAACCACTTCTCTGACCACCATTTCTCTCGTGTCTTATGAGATGCATGTTAAGTGGTTGGTGGTTCAAGTGGTGGCACCCACTTGAATAATGTATCACGTTGTAAACATACATAAAACATATACATTGAATAGTATGTACTATGAATAAAAATAACAGTTGAAAATGGCAAATTTCAAATTCTATAAAAAAAAATATAATAGAACCTACACGATTTTTTTTCAAAATTTTTAGCAATTTAAAGTTACAATATGTTAATTTCATAAGCTAATGTTTAACGTAAGCAACGGATAAAAAGCGACGGACTAAAGGGGTTTAGGTTAGACGGAAGCAGAAAATCGCCATGGAACTTTCGAGGAAATTAATTCTATCATATTTTCGTAGTTCATTGCATTCAACGGGGCAATGCTGCCAGCCTTTGGCATGTTATCGTCTTTGACAGGGAAGAAGGCATCTTTTTTATAATATATTATTTTTAGGCCATGTTATTAGGATACGCGTTTACTTTACTTTAAAATTTAAGTAAAAACACATTACTTTTAAAATTTGAATAAACATCAGCCCGTTTTATTTGTTTCAGATAAAGTCTACATCAGCATAGTACTCGTATCAAAAAGTCTGCATTCAAAAAAACCTCATTCATGTTTTATTTCAAGTTTCAAAACGCATCTGCACATGAAAAGCCTTTACATTTGAGGACAAAAGCAGTCTACAGTTAGTGCACAAATACGATCCTATATTACAAACATGGCGCATAAAATGGCGACATAGTATAGTCACTTGACATGCTCTGCGCGGATAGTGACGTATTGACTACGTAATACACATATGGGATGACGTAAATATACGTGATATGTACCAATTATCACGTTATGAGTATGACGTGTTTAGTTGTTTACCTATTAATTATGCTCAATAGGTCAACTAATATTAGCGTGTGGGAGTAATTGATTTAGCATGTTTGCATCTGGCTGTGTGTTGCATCTATGGACTCTATTTGAAACTGTTTAATAGTTGTTTTTATAGGTAAAACAATCGTGGTAATCTGTTTATGCTATTTTTTATTGAACACTACACACTACGTAAATACATAATTGAGTAACCAAGGTGTATATAAGTAATCAATTAGCAAACTGCCTATGTTCTTATTTTTATTTTTTCTATAAACTTATTTAATTTTCACAAAAATAGGATCTACATATCTTAGCAAACTCGAAGGATAAAAAAGGATCACAGATCACACCACGAATTAGGAAAGTAGAGTCTAGTTTTCTTTGCTCCGTGGTTCACTATATTATTGTTCCTCCGTTTATTTACTACCAAGAAGTAACATAATTTGGCGACAAAGGAAAATCAACTTTAGAACTTTAAAAGTTAGTCTGTGTCTAGCTTTAAATCCGTGTAGTGAGTGCTTCGCCACACCCTCGCCGACTCACGTCGCCATATCCGCCGCAACATAGGACGGTCAATATTTATGTAACAGGAACATTATTAGATATACTATATCGTGTTTAAAATCTATTTGTGTGATGATAGTTTACTTATCGGCTTAAATGACGTTTATAACCTAAAGAAGTAAGTTACGAGAATTTACTACTTTATGTTATTTTGAGTTAATTTGGGAACGACTCGTTTTAAGTGGAAAAGCAATAGAACTCTACTTTTTCTGGGTAAAAAAAGGCTCTATAGAAATCTAGATTCTACTATCCATAGAGCTCTATAAAATTACGTGTACCTAAAAAATAAGTTTAAAACAAGTTCATTGACGTGCTCTATAATTGAATCCTATTGTCGGGTAGCAATAGTCAGAACAAACAATCATTTATGAATTTCACAAAGGCATGTCCTACGCGGTAATCGAACCCGCCACACTTCGTTCTCATTAGTTTAGCGTGGTGATCTATATCACTCGGCCATCCGTGCTCAATTGGAAGTTTGAGTGACATCAAGAAAAGAAGGGAACTCATTTGCCCTCTGCTCGGTGGCTTAGATTGAGTCAACTATGTGCATCCTGATATACATAGTAGACGAAAACCAACCTTATTCCAGGAGAAATAAAGGTTCTATTAGTGTTAAACTGACAAGACTGTTGTGATCCAACACATTTAATATCATCGTGTGATTTATCATCTGTCAGACTTACTTAAACTAATTTATAATAATTATTTCTTATATTAAAGCTTTCACACGGAACATGTATTATTTTCTCACGGTAGTAACATTAATAGCATTATTAATTGGGAATAAAATTCACTTTTTAACTTTAACAAAAAAAGTCCTATTGAAATGTCAGTTTTCAGTTTTCCTGGTATATAGGCATTGCGTGTTATAAGGAAGTAAAATATTTTCTTTAAATCTGTGTATTTTCTTGCTAAGTATCACTTACACTGACATGTGTTTATGTTTTTCCTATTACTAAAGCTAGCTTAGATTTCTGCCCGTCTGTGTGTAATCAGACTGTATCTCATAAACGATCTCTCGTAACATCAAAAAATAAAAATCATTGTTGAACATCGCTGGATAGGTCTAAATTTGTTGGAAAGGATGGTGGACCATTTTTTTACTTTTAATGGAACCTTCAATGTCCCGAGTCCATCTCGCACTTGACCGTTTATTATTACAAGTTACACACGTTTTTGCAAGGTTGCACTGTTTATTATAATCAATAGTAAAGGTGGTTACTAAATAGTACGTAATGTGTGTGTATTCACACACGATTCTATAATTGTACAATTATTAATAGGCATAAGTATGTTTGTCTAAAAATCCTCCCAACCGATTTACACTTGCCATTCTTATACACTTCGTAACATTTTACATGAAATATATAATATTGCAAGTAACACACGTACATGTTATCATATAATAATCTGTAATTTTTAAAGACTTAAAACGCGATTGATTTATATTTTTATAATGTTGGAATCTACCCCGATAAATACGCGTGCGTACACCGTTACATCATTTAATAATGAATCATTCTCACGACAGTTACTATCAAAAAACCTAATAGTGTTTTCAGAGTACTCTACACTCGCTACTTAAATGAAAACTAAGCATTTTTTGTGGACATATTGTATAATGTCTACAATATTATGATTTATGTATGTTTTGTATTTTATGTTAACTTTTAGAACTAGTAAATGTTTCTGATACTGAAGTCAGTTTCCTTTTCTTCCTATCATTCGTTACGATCTAAGCAACTATGTTAGATTCGCAAGAGTTTTTATGTTTCTGCATATAGAAATCATGTCTTCCGCCATTCTAATTGTTAAATAATATGACTACGTATGTTATATTATAAATAATACTAAAGATAACGAATTAGTGACAATATTAAATTACGTAACTGTATAATGAAACCATTACTTAAAATTACGTTGCATGAAAGTATCTTTTAAAGTATATTTTGTAATTATTATTTTATAACTTTCAATTTAATTGAATAATGCAATATAAAGTAATGGATAGGCTCAATTTTGTCAATTTAAACTACCGTCAACAAAAACCTACATTGTTCATTTTGTCTCTTACTTTTTGTTATGTCAATTCAGTTATTGACGTAATATTACGGTAATGTTATGAAATTAATTTATATTTATAATCATTACTTCTGATTTACACGATTATAATGGTTGTTTTATAAAAAGTATGAGACAAGTATGTACACAACTTTATGTGTTTTTTTAAACAAGCATTTGTGTTTTTGCATGGGTAGCACCCGTGTTACCAGAGGATCCAATAATTAATGTTTCATGACGAATGATTGAAAGAATCCAGTGACCAATTAAGTGACGACCTAGTCTAATGGTCTTTACAGTAACGATAATCGCAGAAGAAGAAGTAACGAACTTAAATCTCTAGAAAACCTAACTGTAATAATTATTTATTATAAGTATAGAATAGAGACGCCACTCTACATTGTTGTATATGGTCGCGCTTAAAACACCAGAAATTTCCTTGAAAAAATGTTGATAGACCTTCTCGCGAGGTGGAATTCTTGTATCTTCGTAAAACCCGTTAAACAAGGATAAAATACTTGGTGCGGGGTTCGACACTAATATATGTTTTAATACAAAAACATAGAACCGACTTCAAATACAAAATACTTCAAATCCAAACTAGATAAAATGTTTGTGGAACAAAATGACAGCTATTCTACGTTAAATAGACTAAATTGGCTCATCCCGTCAAAAATTCTGAGGTCACAACAAAAACAAATACAGACGATTTGAGAAGCTCCTACTGTTTGAAGTCGGTAAAAAAATAAAGGATAATTTACACAACATACGACTATCCTAATTCTCTACCTATCCTCTTACAGCGGCCACCGGAATATTAAACCTATATTTCTACAAAAGCACGGTCCGTGCGTGTTTCTGCTTCCATTAGCTAAGTGGCACATGCAGTTCACATGCCTCACGGGTCAAGGTGATGTTGAATCAATACTTTATTGAAAGCATTCTTACATTTATCTGTAGGGTTAGGTAATAGACTTCAAATGCCTTTTCGTGTTAAGTAAGTGTGTTGAAAGAGCTTTATTTGATGCTGGTCATCGAGCTTTCCTGCAAAGCATACACGTTTTCTTAAAAAAATGAACGTTTACTAAATTAGCAAGGTAACAATATTTTTTGTAAATACTAAGAATTACTACTAATAGTGATCAGAAACAAACAAAAATCTTAAAGCTTTCTTTACTAAGCAGGCAGAGAGAAAATATTGTCGAGACGAAACCCATTTATTCAATTAAGGCTTCTGTTCCTTTCTTAGGAAATCATACTAGCAGCACCCTGTATGGCCTTTTCTATAAAATAGTACGAAAATAAATACAGTAAAATACATAATTTCAAAGTATGTGGTTATGTACATAAAACAAGTAAAGATCATTATCTTTGTCTTGCTAAGCTTTCGAAACTTTTCATCATATATCCTTCAACGAACACATAATAACTTTACAGGTGAGCATTTTCACATTGTTTATATATTACGAGTGGCAAAGTGAGTTAATTGTCGCGTAATCGCAATGTTTCCTGTCATGCCCATTGTCCACATCATAATGCTGGTGTTACATTAGATAACCTCGATTCCCAGACCGTGTTATGTAGTTCACAGGCGTTCATAAGAAAGATGTACTAATTGAGGACTGGTATTTTGTTTAGAAGGAAATTTATTTGCAGTTTTCACAATGTTACTTAAGCCAACATGGGAAATTCTTTGTTTTAACTTATGAGAAGACACTTTATAAAGTTACGTGTTTTGTTACATTGCAAACTAGGAGCTTTTAATTCTGTAATTGTGTTTTAAATGAAGATCCTCCACAACGGAAAAAAGTCACTCAAAACCGGTGGCAAGGAATTTCTGAAAGGTTATCGAATTAAACCTACAATAATTCAATTTGTTTTTTGTGTGAGTCTGTGTGGGTTTAATATATGCTTGTATTAAGAAATATATAAGTATGTTTATTAGTTGTCTAGTTCTCATAATACAAGCTCTGCTTAGTTTGAGGCTAGATGGCATTTTACACCCCACTGAAATAAAAAGCACTTTCCATTTCTCTTCAAAGCTTGGCCCTTAATGAATCACGTATAAATTAAAACTGTCTACATACAAAACAGGTCACAGTCGACATTGGTATCTTATCAGAACACAAGTGAGAGTTACCCTGTGAAACAGGTTACGACTTACGCATAATGAATGTGCTTGAAAGATTAGCAATCAACTTGTCTTTACTACTTAGGTATTTAAATTGTTGCTGGTAGCTGTTAATGTACCTGATTGTAAACAAAGACATTTAATTTGTGAAAGATGTCACAAACTCGTATTATCACCACACAATTTTTTTTCAGTGGCGGGTTCATGGATTCTGCATTCAATTTTCGTTTGTTTTGGATTTTTTTCTTCTTTTCCTATGAGTGGAAGAGTAGATAGGACTTTTATATTTTAAAATACGAAATCGTTTAATAATGGAATACCTTCGGTAATGCATAGGTTTAAGGGGATGAGTAATCGAAGAATGTTATCTTCTTTTTATTTTTCATATATATTTCCTTCTGCATATTTGGTAATTAAGCTCTACTTCATCCAATTTCAAAGGCTATGGAAGGCTTAATACTTCAATATTTAAGCTAGTTCGACGCGACACCTCTATTACTTAGCAAAGTTTTGATGTCCGGTAGATAACACTAGATAAACGAAGTCGACAGTCACGCGACTATATACCAAAGTCGTTTACTTAACTATTTCCCACTTTACAGACCAACCAAAAAGTAGACTTGGCATAAAAAAGTTTTCAATAAAATTCAATAAGGAGAAAGAGCGAAATCTAAGAATCAATTCTTAACATAAAATAAAAAGAAGAAGAAACAAAATAAGGTTACTATTTCTTAGTTTTTTGGTGAAGGTCTGTCTGCCACTTTATAAGGTCTGTGGTATTATAATATTGCGATCGAGGTCTTTAGGACCACGCAACGGATACAAATACTTAATGCGTCAAACTGCTCAATTCATAACTCCTTTTATTAATTAACTCCGTCCTTGATGACTGGTTTGAGACAGGCAATTGATGTATTAGAATGCAAGAAGTAATTTGGGTTTGAAATTAATTTACTTGGAATTTCAAATAAATTATTTCATGTAAATTATAGGGAACGCTTGACGCGAATGCGTTTTAAGGATATGAAAAATGGGAAAATTATACAACAGACGGAAGCTTGGACAGTAATCTAGGTTAGGTAGTAAAATGACTGGTCCGTTTAGCTACGATTCTCAGGTTCGAGACCTATCTGAGGTCTATTTTTTCATTGCAAAAAAATATTTTGAGTCTTACTCATTTAATGGTACTTTGATTTAAAATTTTGCCAAAAATGAATGTTGGATTGTCTAATCCATCGTCTATCATATCTCTATAAACTGTTTATAAATTCGGGTACCGCCATTGTCAGGGTGGTTAATTTCAATATACACAACCGAAAGCTCTCAAAATGTCACCAACATCCGCTTCTGTTGAAGTTATGGGCAAAAAATATAAATAAACCTACTTTGGAAGGCTTTGAAGCTTACATTTTTAAAATATGATAACTTACTAAAGTGACTTCGGTCAGATATTTTGGCTTATTTTGGATTGCCTGAGTCGTCGTTTGCGTAGTTATCAAAATACTTCACATACATAATAATTCAGCCTTTAAAAAGTCCATAGTTACTAATTCTTTCGACTATCCTAACAAAAATGTCTGTCTCATTCTAAAACAAACTTATCAACACTAAACTACTTGTCGCCTACGAGATCTCATTTCAAACCAACAGCTATGTAAATCGTCATTTGTATTGCAAATACATGAATGGTCAGCCGTGAACCAAGTGCTTGAACGGTTGACCACACAATCGTGGTAAAAGCGACTCGAAAACAAACCTTATAGATATATTAATAGAGGTGGAGTAATAACGAAGAATGTCTTGCGTGGGGCTCTGTAAGTGCATGTGAAGTGCTGAATGAAATGCATGAAAAATCATCTTAGCTTCTGAGGAATAGAGACGTTGTTAGATTTTCCGTTTGAGTGTATGTACATATCAATAGAAATATCAGAAATTCAACCTTACAGCTTTGAGACAAAGTCGTTATTACTTTTTACGTCTGGCCTCTGTAACGCTATCAGTATTAAAATTATTGGATTGTAAACCTTATTATGTTGGGGCAAAGGTGAAATTAGTGTGTCCATGTGGGTCCTTATACGTGTCGGTCAATGGCCGCTTCCTGCAGCGCGGCATTCCTGAGGGACGAAGGTGTAATGTTGCACCCGCGGGGCTCGAACTGACGACCGCTGCCGAGTGTACCGTACAACTACCGCATTTATAGCAAAGAAATTGCATTTTCCTTGATGACTTGAAGAAAGTGCAATTGTTTTTGTTTTGGAATTTCTTTTGTTTTAATAACGGCTTGTTTAAGTATTAATTTATGTCCCTAGCAATCAATTGAAATAAAATTAAGTAATCTTGACATGACATTTGTCTGAAACGACACCGATAAATTTAAGTAATCTTCTTGGAAAAGTCACTTATACAAAACACTGCAATTTATAATTCCACAAACAGAGTTTCCTTTCCAAAGCAATCTTATGTAAAATCAATATTTTAAGTTCTTCATCATAGTTTAGTACAATAGGGACATTAATCGTGACATTGCATTTTACGCCCGATTTGTCGATGCCATCTTTGAATTGATGTGCGATTGCTAATCAATTGTTTCATATTTTTGAAGTCGGTTCCAGTCACACGACTCATACAAAGTTATGAAGTGCATGTGATATCAGGATCTATTGTATTTATGAGCATTGTTATGAATTAGGTTCCCAAAGTGACAATTTTTTAGATGTGTATTTGTAGTCTGTCTATTGGGTATTCATAGATAAATACAGACTACTTTTTTAATGAGTACAGAGGCGGACAAAAGCTTCACTACGTTACAGGTACATACATCTTAAGCAGTCCTATACTTGGACTGAGACGTCTTTATAACAGGGAAAATTAAAAGTTAATGTCACCATATCTAACTACCACACTATGTAATATAATTAGCTAAGCTATTATGTATTTACTAATTACAAATTTGAAACACAAAAGCTCACTTAATGGCTTCCTCGTTCAATTTTGTTCCTAACGTAGTCTGGGAGTGTAATACCAATCAATTAAGTGGAGGTAACAGGGATTTGCGAACAGGCAAGTGCGAGTGTCCTTAAAATAGTCTGAATTTCTATACATATAGGCTTAAGAATGTTGATTCTAGTAGCAGTTTTCTGTACCAAACTATCACATAAGTATGTCCAGCTTTATAGCTTTTTAAAACAGGAGGCCTGCCGCCGCCACTTCTGAATAATGCGGGTGCAGAAGGAAGACGCTACTTTATGTTCTGTCGTGCTCTGTCCCTCTTTCAAAACTGCAATAATAATACTTTGAGAGTTGATGTAAACCCCCACAATGTTCAACAGCCAACATCACTGATATTACAAATAATAAGTGAGTGATTAAAGCAAGCAGTTCGTTCTATAGTAATACTATATCACTATAAAAATATAACCCGGATCAAAAGTAACGGTTAAGTAATTGTTAGCTAATACTACGGTCACGTTAATATTGTTGAGTCAACGGCTTATCTAAACTCGATCTTTTACGTGTGCGGAGCTAAAATTCTAAAATATTTCAACATCTCTTGCTTGTAAATCTACATTTGTACAAGCAATTATATGATCGGTGTGGAATATGTTAACGTTGCTTCAATTATGATTTCACATGTACTGAGTAACTCGAGTGTTTACTGTAGGTACAGTCTCCAACAAAAGTTAATGAATTCAATTCATGAAAACAAGAATTAAAACCATAATATGATAGAAGTTTTGTTTTAGGGCGTTATCTGTTTATGATAAGGCTATTAAGTTTCCTAATCGCCAGAACTTATTGCATTTTATTACGTTTCGTAAATACGATTGTGTTCATCAACTTTTATTGCTGACTATACTTCAATAACTTTAGAAACAGCATCTTTATTACAAAGCAATTAAGTTGATTTTCGCAATTCATTCTTGTAGTCGTGCGTACAGACTTCACATGTTGGTTACGTAAATTCTCATGTGTTCCCGAGTAGAATAATTAGTTAATTAATTACACTCTTACTGTTGCTGGCGTCTAGCGTCGGGTGTACCTACGTTACACAATATACAGGGGAGAGTTGGTGTTGCCAGTGTAGTAAAATTGATAGGAATCTCGCGAAGGACAAGTTTATTAGTCACGCCTTATGAATGTGTGGCTTTCGTCATGTCTCATACCTATGGTTATGTCTTAAATGGTGTATGTTGTTCGAAGTTTTGCTTTTAAGGAAGAAAAATGCGCATTTTGGTGACTGCGTGTGTATTATTTTTCAAATCTAGATTCGTTTCAACGGATATGGCAAACGGCAAAATTGTTGCCTTATATTTTGAGCAAGATTTCCTCATGCGGAAATTTGAACCCAGAGAATAAATCCATAACAGTTCACTCAGTTTAATGACTCTAAAATAGAAAACAACTGGGAGTTTTACTATTACGTTAGTTTTCTCACGAGTAACAAAGTACAATGGTTGAACATTGTGTTTAAATCAATGTCTTCAATTGTGTCGAGTTTGGCTGAGATAGTTACATGAGCGGGTTAACATCTAGGACGACGGATTTATTGCGAGCACGAAAGTGAATAGACGGACTGCGTAAGACTGCGTTTGTCCACTTACCTACAAACAGTTTTAATTTACTATTTTTTCTTTGTGAGGTAAACAGATGATAAAGTTCGTATTTTTCACAGTTTTGTGATATCTTTCCGTAACAATGACTTTCCGATTTGAGATATGAGTTCCATAAAGCTCTATCTCTTTTAACACTCGAGTAAACATTGTTTCTAAAGTTGATTTGTAGGTTTTTTGCTCGTTATATTTTTACAGGGTAGACAAAAATGTTCCGTTCCAGGATTTTTAATTCTAATTCTATTTTTTTGGAGTCAAACAATAAAGACCTTAGCACAGCAGTAGGCCTCAGAATAGATGCAAAAAGAAACAACAAAATAAGCCCGTCCTAAGTAATGCCCTACCTACCTAAACTGATCTAAAACGTCATATCCGAAATCTCCAAAATCAAATATTTAGACTTACAACTTTCTTCAGAATATTATCATCTCCTAAGCCGGGGTTAATTCGTAGTGGTCAATGTTATCACCGCTACCGATCAGCGCAGCTCGCAGGTGAGATCGCATGCAGGCAGATAGACGAAGAAACCGCACCGCTAGGATGGAACGGTGAAAGGGCTCGAAAGTACTGCCATTACATATAATATAAACTAGAGCTACATGTACATAGGTATAATTTCTGTTGTGCTCTTGCTGCCCGAGTACGTGGTATAAGTTAAGTAACAAATGGAAATTGGCATACCCTTTTGACCGGTGTGAAAATATGTTTAGAAAGAAAAACAGGCGGATTTATTAATTATGGAAAAATAAAATTTTAGTGCAAATGCTTTCGAATACGATTTTAATACGTATCTAGTTATTAGAATAATGCCCAAAATATTCGATCTGTAAGCACCTTTATATACTTACTTGTGTTTTCTATACATTAATTATTACAATTTAGTGACATTCGAAAGTTCTGCCTTTTGCACTTTATTTTGCAATAGATTTTATTGACACAGCTCACTCATTATTGACAAATTTTAATATCAATGAAATTATTTCCTTAACGAAAGTAAAATGCTTTTAATTTTTATTTCTTTCTTTACTTTAGTCACCAAAAATGTATTATTAGATAATATTAATTTATTATTGAATGAAGTACCAATAAATTAATATTCACAAATCCATTATTTCGCATACACAAGCCCCGCAAATATCCTATTGAAACGCAAAACGAAGAAAGAATATTTGAGTTACAAAAGCTTAAAAAAAACGAACCTGCAATCTCACGCATGCAAAACTGGCAATTGACCTGCAATGCAAGGTGGACCCCAGGGTCGATATTAGCTGTGAAGATTTTAATATTTCATAGTGGGATATATCCCTCATGGAATCTCATAAAGCCGTATTCGTCCTATACCGCTTTAAATACTTGATTCCCATTTGAATATGAAATGATTTCAAGCCAGGGGGCCTACCGCGAACACACAACGTAAGTCCGACACCGATGTGGAAGAGAGATGCCACTATACACTTTGAAAAGCGCTATCTCGCTCTTTCAACTGGAATATCGTATCAATAAGAGATGATGGTAGACCCCTGTTTATTAGTCTTTAGAGTGTCACATTTACATATCAGCGAAACATGGAATAGATATACCGTTACTACATTTGAATATGTTTACAATATTTCAAACAGGATACAATATAAAATGGCTTACTTTGACAGGTGACTACTCCATGTAGGAATGTCATCCGAAGTAAAATTCATTGGTCTGGTCACCTTTAATAAGAGTAAACTGGATTGGTCGTCTAAGATGAGATATATTGATAATATCAGAAACCTATTGGTTATTTATAATACCCCGAGATATGCTGGGATCGGTTTCCCGTTTCATCTGCTCACACTAAATAATCATGCAAGAATTATTGCTGCTAGGATATGTTTTAATATGTAGTTGATAAATATATTGTTTAAACAACAAAAACAAACAACCGACTTCAATTAAATAACTACGGGGCCAAAACTAATGAACTTTTACAACAGCTATTTCACTTTAAATTAAAAAATAATAAACCAAATAGCTTCGCCCAGTCCGAAGTTTTGCGGAACCAAACATAAAAAAAAAAACAAAAGAATTCAGAACCACCTCCTTTCTGAAGTTGATTGAAAACAATACAATTACCTTACTAAGCCGTTTCTGTCAAGTTGAAACCACTAAGTAATAAAATATAAAAAAAAATACCTATATAATTCAACTAAGAAATACCGTATCTTTTTAACTAGGACTGACACTATATTTGACGTAAGTAAAGATGTAAATATGATGAATAATGTTCTTCCTGTCGACATCTCGTAGCGTCCCGTTATACAGGATGCGCGTATTCCTCCACATCATAATTATACATTTCCTTTTGCTCCATGACTTATCAGGGAGCTTTAGTCACGGAAAAGATTAACTTATTTAAGGTTTATATTTATTTTTTATTATAAACTATAACTATATCCCAGTTAATATGTAAGTAATGTTAGTACCGTATATCTGCCAAAGCCACCATGACCCAGACTTCAAAAGTCGACCATTGTTCTTACCTATGTTTTGAGCATCTGCTGACAAAGTTTCGGCTTTTATAAAATAACATAGGTCAGGCGTCCACGGGCTCTTAGACCAATAGTTTCACAATCATTGTTATCGATTTCAAAAAGGATTTTCTATTTATTATATGTATATCATACTAGTGTGTAACGTAGTGTAGGACGTCCTCAGGCACGGTGGAGTGATGACTTGCGCAAGACGGCTGGCAGGAGCTGGATGCGAGAAGCCGAAAATCGATCTCAGTGGCGTGCACTTGGAGAGGCCTATGTCCAGCAGTGGACTTCGATAGGCTGATGATGATGATGATGATGATGATGATATCATACTAGCTTTTCGCCCGCGTTGATGTCGGTTATATCGCGTTTCCAATAGAACTCTTCAAAAGTCCGGGACAATTACTCTATCTCTGTACCAAATTTCATTAAAATCAGTTCAGTGGTTTAGACGTGAAAGCGTAACAGACAGACAGACAGATTTACTTTCGCATTTATAATATTAAGTAGGGATGTCTTTTTTATGATTCCGTTGCGAAGACCCGATAACTAACCTTTAGCTGAGTTGAAATTTTATTTTAAAAACAAAACTCGAGGTCAAGCTGAGTTTGACGTGATCATAAATTTGATGGGTGACTAATTTTGGTTACAAACTTGTTTTTCTTTTGTCCTATGAGTGTTGCAAGCCTCGCACTAGACCGGTTTATTCATATATAACCAATAGATGTTTTATAAATGTTGTAATACAATAGAGAGATAATGGAACAATGACAATATACACACCGTCACTTTGCCTCAGAAAGCAGCTAAGTAGGAAATTAAAATGTTAATTAAACCTTATAAGTGTCTGTGTACATAGGAAATACAATACGCTATCAATAATACAAAGCAATGTGAAGGTATGGAAGGTTCCATTCGTTGAGTGTCTGTGTCAACAAGCATGTTACAATAGTAAAAGTACCTACTTGGTACCTATTTTATGAAGACCTTTTTGTAGGAGCTATATTTTTGTTTGACATAGAACACATACTGAACAAGAGAAGTAAGTAGGTATTATAATAAAGAAGACTATGTATAAAAGCCTCCTTCAACTTTAAAACCCGATAGCAAAAATTGATTATAAATGTCCCAATGAAATACATAAAAAGTAAGCTTAAAATTGGTAATCTGTGGTTTAAATGTAAATATAAATCGTGGGAAAAATACAAAATTTTGCATATTCGATTTTAATTACAACTTTCTATTACATTCCTAAAGTAATTAAAGAGCAAATAAAAACATGATCCTATTACATCAACAAGAATCAAAACAATATTCACGAACACACAAATTAAAATTAGTTTATAACAACTGTGACACTAATAACAAATCTTCATAATGACAAGTGAATAATACCCATTACATTGTCAAGTATCAAGTTATGTCCATCGTTAGCTACTCAATTGCAGGAACTCAAAGAAAGACGATCATAAAAGATAATAGGGATATTGAGTGCAGACTTCACAAAGCCCATTTGCCCATACGTTCGTCTGATGATTCAAGCCCTCGTTTAGAGTCCGGACCATTATCCTATCCACATCATTTCACCTTACTTTCTCCATATCGAAAGATAATCTCGATAGCGCGAGTCGCTATTTTCCTACTACTAATGACAAAAGGCAGGCAATCGTAGACATCGGGCCAATACCATACACCTTAATGAGAAAACGTTAGCGCACGCTTGAATTTTCATTTCATTTCACCTCCCTGACATTTTGCTTTCACGATATTAAATGTAACTCGTAGAGCGAGCTCGTGCTTCTTACAACTTTACAACTAGGCACGACCCGAGATAGAATTAACTAGAATTAAGTGTTCTCGAGTTTTAGTAGCTATTTGCATTTAAGCACTTGTTAGAAACTGTAATTAAAGATTTTAATTCTAGGTTTAGAGGAAGTGACGAGACATTCCCTGTGTTTTTTCTACAAATTCTGTTAAAGTATTTTCAAAAGACACAAAACCGAATCAGTCACTTTACAATTCAGTCTACAATTCATTCTCCTGTATCTCATTTTCTACAGTATAAATTCTGATTGTTCTAAATTGGTATAATGACGAACCGAGACGAGAAAGATCCATTATATACTTGTAGATAAATTCCAAGTCATTACACAGGTGCAGGGACTAATGAAGTCAGTCATTCACTCCCAGATCCCAGCATTACTGTGAAACAATCGGCAAATCGTTGCGGCTAGGAAGTCGCGAGATTGCGACTCAGTTCAACTTTTTTGTCCTAACAATGCAATTTATAGAGAACAATGCGACATTGTACATACGTATAATGTTCATTAGAGTGAAAGTTTTCCGTTTAACAATAAATAAACAATGAACTCATTGTAAGGGAACGCTATAAACTAAGTTAGTACTAATAATGCATTTGAGTGTTTTACCATCGAGTTCCAATAGCTTGTTGAAATTCCGATGGAAACACGATATATTTTCCTCTTATAAAAACATAAAGACTTCGACCAGAGTCCATGTAAGTAATATTTGTATTAAGGTAAGGCAATACGGCTAAAATACTGATACCTAGAACAAGTAACTCCACTTTCGTAAAGTTCTCAGTAATATTCCGTTTCGTATGTGAAGGTCTGCTCCTAACGGCGGGATCAATCGATTTGCTAGCGTTAGCCGCGCCTGTCTTCACGCCAGCCCACGTTCACGCGCCTTTCTAGCACTTAAACCCTAATTTGTTTAACCCTAGAGCTTTGCCGGTCAAGTCTGTACCTATCGCAAATTATACCTAAGCTTGATAATAGTATTTCATCTTATATAAAAACACTTTATCCCCCGATACCTTTTGGTCTGATTCGACTTCATTTACTAAAATATAAGTTTTTGTAACATTGACTTACATTAAATTAGGCAAAGGCCACTCCAATAGCTGATTAATTAATAAATATAAAAAATGTTAAATTACAAACAATTATCGACCATTCTCCATGCACTTACACGGCCCATAGAATCAATTACTCCAAGCCTCGAAATTTAAATAAACACCGAACTTTCAAAATCGATTCGTTTCTGTATCAAGAGTGAATAAATCTCATCTAGTATTTAAATAAAATTGCTGTAAAGTAAATGCAATAAAGTGGAGGCCGCCATTGACCTAGAAAACTGACACTCGTGCCTCGCGCCGGGTAAATACAAACAAACAAACCGTCATAAAAAACCTTTCCATTGCAGCATTGCTTACAAATGTCACATTATTTACGTCAAAGGAATTTGTAACAAATAACTTCTTTTCTATGCCATTTTTTCCAATCGTCCTCTGTATCCAAAAAGCTAATAGTGAGATACAAAAAGCGTCAATCAATTTAGTCACAGAATCGGAATATTAATTTTATTGGCATAGCATATACACCACTATCTAGCTAGGTATTCAATTTTAGCATATAGTTATTTCAAGTGTGACTCATAGGGTGTGTCACAAATAGATTTTCGTGTACAGACAGAGTTTTATTGTGTCTTAATAACATATCCTTTAGTCGTATGAATCATGACTATTTACATACTAAAGCTTATCACACACGTTCTATTACAGACACGTTTAAAACACAATTTCGCTATTTATGACTTGCTCGCCACTTCGGACTTTATATCCCCTTTCTTACGTAATCTCGTCGACGTGTATGGAAGCTTGTGATCGTCATACATTATTTAATTAAGCATTTCTACTAAACTTATAGGATGTCCGACTTCTCAAAGTAATAACCGCTTAATTGCTTTTCCTTTTACTATTCACATATTAAAATCAATTACGTAACTCAGGAGTCCGTTGACGTCTTAAAGTTCCAGTAGTGGGAGTGTGATAGCGCTATACACTCCGTAGAGCGGCATCTCCTTCCCACAACTAAAATAGACTTATTTTTGGTGGTGGTAGTAGGTTACCTGTTAAGAATTCTAAATGGATGCTATTGAAAGGATCTTTATTTGTTGTTCCTGCGTTTAATTTTCCATATATGTTGTGTTATACGTGATTTGAACGGTTATCACTAAATGGAAGGGAACTGGGGACGATTGTCGTGAAGCATTTGTCACGAGCTAGGACAGTCGTGCCGGCCATCACTCGGTGAAAATCACTCGCAGTAAATAATGCGTGATTCTCTATCAAGCTATTGTCTAGAATAACGGGTTTGTTTGAAGTGAAGACTTGTCTTTGAGGTTTGATACCATTTGAGTTAAGGAAAACAAACAAGGATATTGGATCTTGATCTTAAAGCTTCCATACGATGTTTGTAAAACTGTGTTTTTTGGTACTCGCTTGCAAGCTCTATAAATGTTGGAAATTCTGAACTTTGGTCAGTATAACACGCGTGGGATTATAAGCTGACCTTTTCAAAATTTATAATCAACCTATATCTAAATTTACGACAGGCATAGATAATCTAGACTTAAGACATCCGTATCAAATGCCATGACTCCCGTTAACATAAAAAAATAGCTAAAGTAGCAAAAAATTATACCTAGATTTAAGTCTGATAACTAAGGTTAGTGAATCTAACACAATAACACAATCGTGCTTGAGCATAATTATCAAAAACAACCGAGTCATTGGGATTGCAGTGTTTAGATAATAATTACTCAGATAAGAGCGATCTTATTTAGATTATTTTAAAGGTTAATTGCACAAACAAGGCAAAAAATCTGTAGTACTAACACTAACTGTATTTAAAACAAATGTTACATCTAAAAAATGTATCGTCTAGTTAAAATTAGTTAATGATTTCTCCAAGGTAGCTATTATTAATTTTCGTTCAGAGAAATAAAGAGCAATAAGTTTAAGGATTCAGGACTAATCCACTAAAAGTCTAGATTCCCCCTTTAGGGATTTTCTGAGTATTCTCAGGATTCTCTAAGAGAGGAAAAGTGGAAAAACCCGTCTATACAAAGGCCAGATGAAGCATGAACGTGATCGGTTTCTCGCTTTTGCCTGTTCTAGGGTCGGCGCGGTTTTTTTGCTCACGTTTCTCGACGAGATGCCTTACGTGAATCTACAGTAGGTCCGCTGACGCAGAATATGTCACCTCTTTAAATAATATTTTTGCAGTTTTGTCGCTCGCCGGCAAGATGCTGTTCAAAAGTAAGAGATTGTTATACATGGTTTTTGAGGAGGTTATGCCTGTGGACTGACGATATAATAGGTGAAGGATGTTGATGGTTGCAGAATTGTTAAGTGTGACAGCGCAATAAACGGTGAAGAGCGGCACCTCTCTCTAACACAATGTTTTGCGGCTTCTTGTCTCCCGTATCTGTAGCAACCACAATAACTGCAAATTCCCAAACATCTCCAATTACTTCATGTGAAAGTATAATACATGTAACGATATCTAGCCAGCACTGCAAATACGTACCTTTTATTTTTTATTCATGAGACCGCATATAAACCCGCAAATGTAAACTGATCTCTTAGGAGCGGAAAGTTTCTCATTGTTTCAATTTTTCTTTTAGAATGAAATTGGTGATTGAATATTGTGAAAGTTTGGTGCACTAGCAGACAGTGTCAATAGACCACAATTCATTATTTTCAAGAATTTAAATTATTCAAGTAAGTATATAAAAAGGCTAGTCAAATTATAGGTCATACAAGCTTGATAAATTATTCTAATGAAAAAGAACAGAATAAAGGCATTATTTATAAAATATGTGGCGTATTTTCATTATTATATTTAATAACCTACACTTAAAACCATCATTTTGTAACTATTCGCAAGACATTGCCAGTACCATTAATACTTCTTCACAGCTTACAAAGAAATTAACTTACATTGTAAAGAGTTGCTTGTCTTTTTGAACACTTCAATAGTCAACCTGTCGAGAAAAATAAATCTCGCTGCATGCCTCGTAATTTATATTCTTTCAAGAAGGATATTTAAAAATTGCAGCCCAAGAATGTCGTAATGGAGAAATCGAAAAATACTTTACCATATAAGGGCGTGGACCTTATACAACCTTATGTAAGATGAATTAATACATTACTGCAACAGGTTAGGGCTCTTAGGTCATCTACCCTTATCTTAATACGCTGTTGATGTAACTCATTTGCACGTAGTTGATGTAATTACAGATAGCATTAGCGATGCAAATTGCAAATGGCATTTCAGTAGATGTAGTGAGTTCTAATGTTGGTATAGCACTTTAAAATTAAATGAATCCTGTTGGAGAGTTTGGAATTTCTACTCGACTTCATGGAACTTCATAGCGACCAGCTTTGATAACACTAATTGCTCACCTTCAGCTACATCTACACTTCTGACTATAGGGAGATGTTTGTTGCATAGTCTACGTTCAGAAATTGAAACAATATGACATAAATACCGGCTTTTCAGAAAACATTCCTAAATAAAGCAAAACAAATCGATACCTTTTATTACTCTTACTTTGTACGTCGAACACCCAAGTTTCTCCACACAAACATTCGCGCTACAAAGAACCATTTAACAAAACATTCTAATTATTAACTGATAGGAAAGCTACAGATTATCTGTGTACATGTTACTTAATTACAAGGCGGGCTGTGCATCGGGTTGGAAACTCTCCCCGTCCAAGCGATGGTGAAAACACTGTCTTTGTAATGTACTACAAATAATTACTCGTTGCCAGGCTGTTGCATCTACTTGACCCTCCTTTTGAAAACGTTTTACGTAAGTTGTTTAACACGCTTGCCTCTAATCCACTTATGATTTACAAACACGTTAGTAGTTAGATTTCGTAAAAGATTTTTTCATAAATTATATGTCAATTGATATTGTGAAAGGAAAATGTCAATTGACTGCCCAAAAAACTTAATTGAATCGTTCTCTGGTTGTCTTGCCCTCTCCTTAACAAGTAGTCATGAGTTAAGACCTAAAACAACATGAGTTAAGTTTCTATAAAAGCTTGGATTTTTAACTTCAAAAGGGTTTAAAAAAGGTTTACATTTATCCCTCCTCTTTCGTCCATGTAATACTTCACACTTTCAATTTCAACTTTGCAAGAAAGTAAAATGCTTTGTGTATCTGCATTCTTTCGTCATTCTCCATCGATTGGAGTATCCTGTCTGTTCAAAATGACCTTATCACTCAAGCCGAACTCTTTAATGAATAATGCTCATTACTATCCAAGAGTCGTGATCAGTTAACATTATGCTGACCATGAAGGTATGTTAATAGACGAAATATATAAATGTCAACTAAACATCAATCATAATAATTTATAACTGTTACCTTACCGTCGTTTCCATTGTCATTTCTGTAATGTCGAACAAAACAATTGAAAGAAGTTGTTACAATAAGTAGTGTAAGTGCGATGGTTGTGCGACTGGCAAAGTAAGACACGTCCATCATATAATTTTCCGTTTAGTGGACTATGTTACACGCAACAAGGCAGCATAAAAGGGAGTAGATAAGAGTAGTTCGGGTCAGTGCCCCCCCATTGTGCGAGTTGAGCAACAATTGCCGGCCATATGATACAGCGGTTAATTGCGGTGCGACGGTGTAGGAATATCAGTCATAACTATCAGCAAAGCTCGAAGCCTCCATTCATACGCGGTCACGCCTCGAGAGCTTTGTGATTATATCTCGTTTTGCCACAAATCGATACAATCGCGTTATTACAAATTGAATGCGGCGCCGGCGACGGAATTCCTTCGCCCGCGTTCGATGCCGTGTTGTTGTTTTGTTTTTCTGTAATCATCATGTCTTCTATCTGTGTTTGTATAACAGCAGATTGCAGGGTACATAAAGCAGTGCATAAAGGAACAAAACTGTGACTTCACTTCATGATTTGTTGTTTTGTTTTCGAACGTCCTGAAAGCTTTGATAGTTCATGCTAACTACGACTAAAATTGCTTCCAACTTTTAACAACTCGTTCCGTCCCCAGTCCGTTATCGATACATCAGTTTCAATTAGCAACTTTAGCATCACATCGGGACTATTATTTACAAACCACTTCCATAACAAAGCAACGCAGTTAGGTTGTAAACATCGTAGTTTAACGCACATAAAATTCAATTCATAAAAATTAACGGGCACAAGCGTAACCGTTGGTAAATAATAAATAATATCTTTATATAGGTAAATTATAAGTTATTGTGGTCGATGGATCGATGGATGGTAGATACAGGCTGTACACTGTTCAGCGTTCAGCTCTGCCGATCAGTAACTAGATGGGGGTTTTAAAAAAATATACTCCGATGGTAATTCTATGTAATTATTGTTCAAATTATATTGCATCAAAGGCTTGTTCAGGTACACTGTATTTTAGATACGGTGATCTATTCTTTTGAAATAGGATTGTGGCAAAATGCTCTTATAGATAAGCAGTTGCAATATTAACTTTATTTCGTGTAATAAAGCATCATCTTCATCATCCTAGCGTTTACCCAACTACGCTGGGGTCTGCTTCTAGTCTAACCAGGTGCAGCTAAGTACCAGTGTATTACAAGAAGAAGCAAGAAGCGAAACTTAGTCAGACTGTTTGTCAGACTATCAAGTTTTTTCTTTCTCCTTTTTACTTTTTCTGATTAATTTCGTTGCGGTAAGGCAGTTAATTGTTTCCCCTGGGACACACCGAACTCAAGTGTTTCGGTGGTTTTCGTTGATTTCATTTTAGATCTTATTATTTCATTTTATCTTATTTCATTTTAGGCTTACAGGAGTTGCAAAGACGGTCATGTGTAGCGGGCTAGTCCCTTAAAACAAAAAGACTTTCTAGTTTCTGACTACCCTTAACGATTGTTGAGGAACTCGTTATGAAATAAATGGTCACCCACCCACGAAGTCCTAGACATCAGGAAGTTGAAAAAAATATTGTCCTTTAAAAAACCACGTTAGTTGTGGATGCCATAGGCTACATATTGAACTTAACAACAACGCCCAACGATCTTGGGTCCGTTGTTAGCACAACGAACGGTACAACTGATGATGTAGAATCCAGCATGGTATGAATACCTAATATGGTGACTTGAGAAACGTCAGATAATATATAAACAACAATTGGTTTGTCAAGCGTTGTGAATACTAGAATAATAACAACCGTTCGATGTGAAAGCAACTTAGTAACTTTCCTATTCGCTGGAGGGTGATATGGAAATGATATGAAGATATATTTGCTGTCAATCATGTGACATAATAGTGAGCTGAAATTAGCGTGTCTGGTAATCTGGTGTTCGGGCTGTCATGCGAGGTTCGAACGGAGATGTGATTTGTAAAGCTACTACTGCAATTTAAAGAAAATAGATATTCCATAGAATAGTGTCCAATTATTCGAAAATCATTTCAATACGTACTAAATACACACTGAGTAAGGACAGCAGTAAACCCCCCGGCAGGCCCAGATGAAGAAGGTGGCACTCAACTCTTTCGCACGAAACTGGCCTCTGTTGGCTATAGACCGAGATGAATTGAAAGAGGGGAGGAAGGCCTTCACCCTGCAGGGGGACATTAATAGCTGATAAAAAAAAATACGAAGCTTGATCCTAAAAAGACAGAAGAAGAAGAATCTAAGACCAGTTCAGTATTCAACAAGTCTAGAATAGAGCAGTAAACTGTAAGTAGAATTAGAAGAAAACTCAATGGACTGTTTTTCTTTGACCTTTGTCGCTGTCTATACAAATTAGCAATATGACCAACTGACAACAAATGTAAACAATTGACCGACATCTATCTGATATTCGCAATGTCTAATTGCAACAATCACGGTCACTCCGTCTTGACCGTGATGATCCAAATTGGGCAGAGGACAAAAAATAAATGACAAACTCCTAAACGAAAATGAAATATAAATTTCAAAGACCACTTAGCCAGTACAAATTTCCACCCAGCACAACTTTTGTCTTCTAGTTGACTGATTATATTATTTTTACGTAGTTCATTACTGTTGAATATTTCCTACAGTTCACCACAAAAAATCATAATTCGTGTAATACACTGTTACAACATCAAATCTCGACGCTCGACCAGTTTCCCTATACAACATCAAACTTAATGATTTTGGAATCAGTAAAAAATCTCAATTTGTACGTACATCGCTGCATCGTACGAAGCTTGGATCTTGATTGCAGCACAATTTAATTTTAATGTGTCGTGGGCACATACGAGCCATGCCACCACTAAAGTGTATATCTGACGCTCGTGTGTGAGAGAGAGACAGCGTACCTGTACCCTCTTCCTCCATTGTAGGTATTGGTGTTGGTAGGCTGGCTATACGATGATAGATGGCAAAGGTATCTCGACATAATGCCGATTCGTGAAGAAGGTAGCGTAATGAAGATTTATGAAACATTATGTTTTTCGAATAAAAAAACCGGTCAAGTACGAGTTAGACACGCTGCAGGTTCCGTACACATAGGGTTATTGACATATTTGCAAAAAAAAAACGTTGCTCAATCTTTATTTGGTTCTTATGGCGACACTGAAAAAAAATAGAACAGTCTAGTTATCACGGTTCCACTCATACAGCCTGGTAACAGACTGAGAGATAAAAAATATTTAGGTGTCAGTTTAAGTCGACGTGTAATAATATTTTGAAATGACGGTTAAGTTAATGACGACAGTTATTCAAATCTATACTAATATATAAAGCTGAAGAGTTTGTTTGTTTGTTTTTTGTTTGTTTGTTTGAACGCGCTAATCTCAGGAACTACTGGTTCGATTTGAAAAATTCTTTTTGTGTTGAATAGACCATTTATCACGGAAGGCTATAGGCTATATAACATCACGCTGCGACTAATAGGAGCGAAGATACAATGGAAAATGTAGAAAAATCGGGGAAAATTCTAACCACGTGGACGAAGTCGCGGGCAACAGCTAGTTAATGAATAATTGTATTGCTTGTTTAAGTTGTGTCAATATTATTAAAAAATGTCTGAATTGGTTCTATTTTGAACCGTTGCAAACCCTATACATCCATAGGGTTTGCAACGGGTCAAAAAAGGTGTACAAGGTGTGTTTGATTATTCGATATCAGTCTACATATAAATGGCGATGTTATTAGAAAAAAAAAACTGTAGTGTATCAATTTCATTTCACTAAGATTATCTTTTCTCCTCTTCTAGTTTTCAATGAAAGTATACTTATTACTTTGTTGACAAATAACTCTAGATAATAACAGATAACTGTTTAAATGTAATGACTGAACAAAACGATAAACTACAATCAATTATGTCTATTAAGTTCAAGTTAACTCCGCGCTTTAATTACTTGACGACGCTATTGTTTACATTAGACATTTCTTTACTATAAATAATTATATCATTTTAGTGGGTAGGTAGTTCGTAATTTACTACAAAACGATGCAACTGTTTGTTATATCTGTGACAGACATAGCAAAGCTTGAATTGTCTACTGGAAACAAATGACTGTCGTCAATTGTTATCCACATCAATATAAAATTGGAAGTCCATATGGGATAGAACTTCGGTGTTCGTAGGTTGGTATATCACGTGACGGGAAACGAACATAACTATACAGGTATGAGTACATTGGGTGCTTTATGCTCTTACAGTAGGTAGTACTCCAAATGCTTGAATAAATACTCTTTATTGGTTTACTTACCCTCCTTACAGCTCCTCCGACACTGCTGGCTAGACTCTCAGCATCATAATGCCGGGAGAAGGAATACGGGCCCGGATGGCTCCGGGATACGCATTGCCCCATAAGCCCGTCACAAACAATAAACAAATCACATGTGTTCACATACAGTTTCACTTCACTTTACGTTCTCACGACTCAAGTCTCAAATGGCTTAAATCTGCAAGTGAAAATATATTATGACCAAATTGTACGAGACTGCTCGATGCGACCTAGTCAGAATTTTAATGTACGCCCACACTATTGAATGTTATGGAGCAGGTTACTAATATGGGTAGGACTAAAAAATCTTGAGATTCGATTTTGTTTTTTTTTTGTGATGTGTGTTTTGTGAGTTACTCCGACAGGCGATGAATTTTAGGATCAAATGTTTTCATGGATAATAATTTTGTTATGATAACAGCCCGAGTTTTAAAGCCTTGAAGACCTCAATTTTATTCATCTCTTTTACATGTACATATGTAGATTAAGAATATGTAGTGATTCATAGAGTCCTTAAATAGTTAAGTGATTCTGGAATATTCTGAACCACAAGTTTTTTGTTGGAACCGTTTTTTAACTTGCTTTGAGTAAAAAGTTTTGAAACAACCCACAAAGCATTTAATATTCGAAGGTTCATTTAAGTTATTTTCCGTGTATTATTGACTAACGCTAGCTATAATAGCTGGCAACTTACATTTAAACGGGTTGTTAATTTTATAATTATGTAAAAACAGGTACTTAAATTGATAACGCCGGCTTCTCAAGAAGAAGTCAAAGCTTAACTTTTTTTTGTTTTCAAGGCCAGATGAATAATATGAACTGAAATAATTTACTACCATATTATAATTTGCATATAAAAACCAAGATAAATCCAATTTAAGAACCATAGCCAAACAAAACAATATACCTAGCAGGTATGTTTAAATGCACAACGTTATATCACCGTACAATGTTCACAAACGGCTATTGAACCAGCTGATTACACGTGTTCATTCAAAACATTCGAAACACAGGTCCTTCACATGTTGCCGATGTATATTGTGTACGGTTGAGTGCACTGGCACTGTTGGTCGCGGATAGCGCGTCGCGCGCGCTGCGCACGGCGGACGACTGCGCGCGCGCGCAACTCCCAACCGCCACGACCCGCCACGGCTGCACGGGCGGCACGGGCCCGCCATCGACCCGAGACATCGCGATCGCGCCTGCCATCGGCCCTGCTGACTCATTCATAAACTTGAACCAACGGAATACATAAGTTTTATTATTTAAATTCATATCTGGTCGGTTGGTTGGTCGTTGCAGCCGAAAATTGTAGCGGAGTGGCTGAGTTCACCACAGCATATCCACTGCGCGCGACGTGTCTTGGGTTCGATCCCCGCGTAAGACAGGGTTTGTGTGATCCTCAAAAGCTTGTCCTGAGTCTGGGTGTCTTTGTGCATGTGACTTGAATGTTTATGCAACCCCTTTGCGACACAAGGATTAAATAATTTAACAGAAACTATATGAATACAACACTATCGTGAGAATCATTCATTAAGTATTAGGTGATGCAACGCGTATTTATCGGGATTGCCCGACTAGTTTCAAAGTCAACCGGAGTCCATAGTCAAGAACTGACGCGACTCGATCGCGAGTCAAACTGACGGCCGATTGGGTCCCCCTACTACCTAACAAGGACACTATCTACTAAGTTTTAGTCTTATGCCACACAATATGTTCACAAATACACAATATAATTAAGCCAGACTCACACAAAAATGTTACATTACATTTTAGTAAAACACCTTGTTTCTTACAATTAACAGATAAAAACATAAACTATTTGATAGGAAAAGTAGCTCACCACCTAGACCCGTGGTGGGCACGGTGCGGCGCGGGGTTCTCATCAGGACCGACGCCAGCCAGGCCAGGGCCAGGGATTGTCCGAAAGGCTACTGCGTCCAAGACTCACAAGGGGAAAAGAAAGACACTCCCTTCCACTAAACTCCAAGAGGAAAGAAAGAGGGTTTGGAATACGAGCTTTAGATAATATTTCTGATTTTATAAATTTTCCGGTAGTCAGTTGAACTCCTTTTCGTTTAAGGCACGTAGGTAGTACAAACGATGCCAAATTATTTTATTTCGTCTAACAAGAACGTCAGAAATGACAAGATCATAAAAAATATCTATGAATTCCGAAAATAAACGACATTACGATTAAAATTTACCGTGTAATATTTGTTAGTTTTTGAAATGTTTACCCGATTACCGAGATCAAGGCTTTTCTCAACAGAATCGTTGAAGCCGTTAAAGGTGATCAACGATGTTAGCAGGAAACAGTTTACTGTAACGACTGGCGGCGGTATGTGCAAAGTTTAATTTTAAGCAAACAAGAGGTATTTAGATACTTATCATTTGGTTACAAACACATTTTAAATAATTACCTGTTACATTTAAGACCAGTTGTTGCGCGCGACTTCATTAAGATATGAGTAAGACACCGGCAGGTACCAACCCCCTTTGATGCACTACATTTTCGCAGATAAAAAAATCTTCTATACCTATGAAAAAAAAAACAAATATTACCTATATTTACATTTTATTTCTATTTTTCTTCAAGCCTCACAAAGTCTGTAATTTATATCTTTCAGAATCTGCTATCATAGGATATGAGCTAAGGGGAAAGGAATTAAGATTGACTCATACCGAGGTCCCTCCCGTATGCCTAGGAAGAGGTGCCGGGGCCGTTTTAGCTAAGGTTTGTGATATGTTAATCTGTCATTTTTGTTTAGATTTATTTATTTTAACTTTACTTTAAAGTTACTTGTCCCTAAGGTACATCTAGATTGACGAGATTTAATTGAATACTGTATTTTAACTATTAAACGCCCTTTTTTATTTTCGTGAACAAATTTAATTTTCGAAGTTCCTTCTTTTTTCCAGCACGCGTTTGATCACGCAAAGAAGAATAAACTGGATGTGACTTGCGAATGTCACTTCCTAGCAAAATATTACTTGCGTAATCAAGATGAGTATAAAAGTATTAGAGTCAAAATAAATGAAGGTCCAAAAGATGTTAAGTAATTATCTGAACACAAAATGACATGAATGTGACTTGGCTTAGGTGTAATGTTCATTGAAATATTTTGTTTTTTGAAATTATGAAGTTTCTAATTTTATACGAATTAGGCAGGTTGGTTTAATCTTAGGGCAAGGTGTACGTACTTCAGGTATTTATTATACGCTGTAAGTCAATGTCAAATTATGTAAACCAGCTTAAAATAAAATCTTTGTATTTATTTCAGCATAATATTTGGTTTGTTTTATTTTAAGATACTAGTTTGTGGTCGTAGTACCGAAGGAAAGTAATTTATCCTGCCTGAATTTTTCGAAATCGCGTGCGTGTTTTCCAGCGCGGCTTTAGCGTTCTAGTGATTTCCGTTCCATTTCATGCAAGTAGACATTCAATGCCAATTGCCAAAGCTGCTAGCTATTATCTATTATCACTAACGTCAGAAATGACGAAGTCAAATAAACATCTGTGAATTTTGTAAATATTATCATATAAATTTACTGCGTAGTTTCGTGCTAATATTGTAATTATAACGTAAATCATTTTCAATTCCAACTGTTACTCTTTGTATTTGGAATGTTAACACGGCAACAATTGAGGCTTTTCTCGACGGACGCGTTGAGAGTGATTCACGATGTTGCTAAGCAACAGTTTGTTGTATCATTGGCCGGCGGTACGTAATAATATGTAAAGATCTTATATTCTGTGCTAATAAATATATCAAATTTAATGATATATGTAGTGAAGCCCTTAATATTTATCGCCGTGCACTGTGCGTCGCCTGTAATTTATAAAATACAAACCGGTAATACCACCCATATATCCATCAATGATATGAAGGTATTGTTTTATAACAACATTATTAATAACCAATATATCTTCACTGTTATCTCACAATTAGCTTAGGAATATGCCTTATTGATTTCAATAAATTATGTAACTGCTGTACAAAGCTCTTTTAGGCTTCTTGTATTACCAGAATGAAGTATTTAATAATATAGATGAGTGTCATTTTACTGTTGTTATACTGTAAATTTTATTTGCTTGTAACATTACAAGTGTAAAAATAAAAAAATAGCAAAACTCTATAATAAAGGAAAGACATCATCAAATGTGTTATTTGCAGAAGATGCTGTGTTAGGTTATAATCGCAGTGGAAGAGAAATAACCCTTATACACACTGACGTCCCACCATCATTTCAAGGAAAAGGTGTGGGGAAAATCTTGGCTAAGGTTTGTAAATACAATATGTATACTCTAAACAATAAACCAAAAATTATTATTTTGCTTCAAAAAGCTGTTAATAAGCCGTTAATAAATAACTTTGTATTAGATAAACTTATTAAAATCATATAAAATAGCTTTTTTTGTTTTGCAAGTACTGATACTTAAAATATTACTGTAATTGACAGAAATACAAAAGACATCCTTAATTAACAAGTTTTGTTGATTTTTTTCAGCATGCGTTTGATCATGCAAAAGATAACAAACTAGATGTGACTTGCCAATGTCACTTTTTAGCAAAATATTATTCAACAAATCAAGACAAGTATAAAAATGTCAAAGTTAAATTAGAGTTGGAGGATGAAGAGAATAATTAACTAATCAAAAATGGATGTGGCTTGGCTTAGGTGTAATATACATTATTATTTACGGGAAAAATGCTACGGTAGTTCTAGGAAAATAGCATCTAAAGCCTCTAAACAATATGGTGATGCAGCAGAGTTTTTGTTTTATGCTGGATTGGCTAGCATACTGGAAGGACAAGTGCAAAAGGGAATCAGTGAGCTAACTCCGTTACAGTCCGAAAAGGATATACAACTAGCTGTTGTAATTGCTTTAATATATGGATACAAACTCAGTAGTCCCACTGAGAGAGAAGCTCTGTATAGCTTAGAGTCTAAACTGAAGGAGGAGAAAAAGCAAGCTACTGCACTGTCTTTCTTCTATGCTGGTTTGTTCTTGTCATTAGCAGAGAAATATGAGAAAGCATCTGACTATATAAACAAGTCACTAAGAAAGGACCCAAATAATTTAGAAGTCATTATCTTAAAGGGTTGGAATGACATGTATATGAATTTAGGAGATATGCAAATGTCTATTCTAGATTGTCTTGAGTTGGCCCTTAGTAAAAGTGACAGAAATGTTGATGCTTTACTTGGCTTGGCGAAATTCAAATATTTTGCAAAAGATTATGAAGCTTCTAATCTTACACTGGATAGACTGATTGTTAATAACCCAGGACAAGTTGTACCACTCATAGAAAAAATGAAAAATGAATTTGCATTACAAAAATGGGAAGCAGTTTATGATACAATGGAAAGGATATTTCTCTTGGAACCTGAGAATGTAGAAGCTCTTAAGATCAAGATATTCATTGCTCTCTGTAAAAATGCAGATTACATAGAGGCTGCCGATCAATTGAATAAGTTCTTTGGTGTGTTGGAAAATGAGGAAACTCATAATGGATTTCAATTCTATAATACAACACAAATATATTCTAGAGTCTGTGGCAGGTCCAGTGCTGTACTATCTCAGGTTTACAGATTTTCGCAATATGCATCTGAAATGAATCCAGGGAATGTAGATTATTTGAGTGAGGTTGGATATCAATGCATCCTTCAAGGAAAGTACAAGGATGCCCTCAGTTTCTTCAAGGCAGCTAGTAAACTGGATAGCAACTCCATCACTGCACTTTGTGGGCTAACACTGTGCCAGATGTATGAGAATGGTCCAACTGAACAAATTGCACAACAAATAGAGTTATTATTTGAAATGCAGGGATCAACTAAACTACCTGTGCTTTATCACCTTTCAGCACAATTGAATCTCAAGAATTCTTCTAGTGCAATATCGTTTCTGAATAACGCCTATGAAACCAAGATAGCCTATGCCAGTCGCAATCCGTTTAGCTTAACGTACGTTAAAGATTTAGATCCTGATTTTCTCTTAGAAGTCTATAAAGAGTTCAAGAAACATTTACCTAAAAAGCCGTTTATCATAGTTGGATATTTGATGTACTCTCAAGAAGTGAAGAATGCAGTTGTCAATAACTGCCTGAAGTTGTTGAATGCAATATGCGATGCTTGTCCTGGTTTAATAACTGCGTTGTACGAGTTGGCGAAATTGAAGTTTCTCTTTGGTTTTGCTAGTGACGCTCAGAAATTAGCTCAGCAGGTTCATGAATTGGACAGCACGCATGCAGGCAGCCAGGTTCTGCTAGCACAGATATACGTACAGCAGCAGGCATTTACAAAGTCCGCGCAAAGCCTTGAGATGTGTCTGAGCTATAATTTCAAAGTCAGAGACAGTGCAATGTACCACTTTCTTAATGGGATAATATTAAAAAGTATTGGCCAGCATCAAGAAGCCCTGTCGAGTTTCTTGACGAGCTTGCAGATTGCTACGAGCAAGAGCAATGTTAGCAACGTCAACAGGGGATATGAATCAGATCTGAATATTATAGATAAAGCTACTTTATATTTACAAATAATTGAAATTCAAACTGCGCTAGAACAGTTTGCGGAAGCCGGGAAAACAATGCAGGTAAATAGTTATTGATATTCATAGGTCTGCCCATATAGCCGAGTGGTATAGGCCACTGCGCCAAACTTTAAGTGCTCGTCATAATGCGAGTACGATCCCGCGTAGTAAAAGAATTTCTGTGATCCACATGTAATTGTTCTGGGTCTAGGTGTTTTGTGCAATCTGACTCGAGTAAATGTGGCATGGTATTGACAGCGGAAGTCGTTAAAGAAAATGTTTAGAGTGTCTAAAATGTATTTATCTGGATGTAACAATCCATTTGATTGATAACAGCTGACCTTCTAAAATGGTGCTTTTTATGCACTTAAGGTTACACAATTCGAATCACAAATTTGATTTCCTGTTCTATACAAATACAGAGCATTAAAATTCTTATCTAATTAAATACGTTTTTAGGAAGCAATACAAGAATTTTCGTACACGACTGAGGAAAGTCGCCTTTTGATCGCAAGGGCAGATTTAGCCCTCAAGAAAGGTGATTTCGACAATGCAATAGATCTCCTTAACGAGATCAAACCAGGCCAGCCTTACTATTTCCAAGCGCATAGCAAAATGGCCCACATATATTTGAAAGAGAAGAATGATCGAGCGATGTTTACCTCTTGTTTCAAAGAGATTGTGAGTAACCATCCGATGGCTGATGCTCATACGATGATGGGCGATGCTTTTATGTCTATCCATGGTAAGTACAAAACAAAAAGTCATATTGATCTTTGAATATAGTATGTTGAAAAATAATGAATAATCTTTATGTCGTTTTTCACTTGTAGATCCAGCTCAAGCCGCGGATGCCTATGAAGCAGCTTTAAAAGGAAGTCCTAAAGACGTCCAATTGGTCAAAAAACTGGGCGTGGCTCTGATTAAAATGCACGAATACGATAAAGCTTGCCAACATTACGAGAATGCTATCAGATTGTTGGGAGATGACGAAGTGCAGTTTGAGTATTACGAGCTATTAATTAGGGTAAGTTATTTTTTAAATGTGATTTCAGCTAAGAGTTTTTTTTTCATTACTCTGCTTTCGTACTATAATGCCAAAAACATGCAGTATTACATTATCATTATATTTTAGCTCAAACAATACGACAAAGTGGAATCATCTATCTCGTCCGAATTAAACCAGATGTTCAACAGGGACAAAGATATCAGTACCCTCAAGCGTCGCGTACGATTCCTACTAATGCAAGCGAAGAGCCGGGAACTGAAAAACCCAACTTCTGCTAACGTTCACTTAATACTAGCAGAAGCCAAAGACCTTCAGACTGCTGTTGTTAAGAGAATAGAGATAGACATGAGAGGAGACTTACAAGAGGAAAAACAGCAATTGTCTAATATTTTATGTGCTTTAGCTAAAGCGAAGTCTTTGAAAGAACCGGCAGTAGCGGCTAATTTGTACTCGGAAGCATTGGTGCATTCACCAAGGGATCCTAATACATTATTGTTATTAGCTAAGCTCTACGCTCACGTAAGTTATCAGTGCGTTAAAATATGTTTGTTTTGTGCCATCAATTTAATAAATAACTTTATGCGAATTATCTCTTTTAGTCGACACTTTTTTGTATATTGGCAACACATGATAATGGAATTTGGAAACTACTGTGTACTGGATTTGCTACAATAGTGATTAAGATTGCATGTTCTAAATATTTTTTTACGTACAGATGAACAACCCAGAGAAATGTGAACAAACCTGCGCAATTCTATTGAACACCGATCCCAACAACGAGTCTGCTGCAGTTATGATGGCTGACCTTGCTTTCAGAAAAGTAAGTCTTATTTATTCAGCAAACATAATCAAGTTCACGTGTTATTTCGGTCACTATCTAAGTAATTCTAAGTGTTAAGTGCATTTTGCAATATATTGCAATAAACGCATTTGAATTCAATCACACAATGTATTTATAAAATACCGTTGTATTTGCTTTGTCTGTTGACATTGCCAAATTGTAATTTGACGATAAAAAGTCATGCATACCTAATTTGCAGGAATTGATTTTTTTAGGTTATCTTGTGCAATAGTAATAATATTTAGGTGTTCTAATTTAATGCAGAGCCACTTTAAATTGTAGCCGTTATTTAATTTTTCTGTCTTAGTAAGTACTAAAAGATCAGTCCAGGCCTTTGATAGACTAAGTTATTAGAATAAGAATACAATTATTATTCTTAACACCAATCGCAATACTGCAGGTCTAATAAAGATGAATATTTTAAAATTTCCGTAATCGACTGAATAATTTTCTAATCAAATACATTTCCTTATACTAATATTTGAAATGGAGTACTACAAGGTTTTATTTTAGGTCCATTCTATTTGTTTAAAAAATAAAGTTTGCAAGAAAGTTCAATACTACGGGAGATACTATTAAGTTAGCCCGTTAGTTCGCTCGTTCCTTTCTTTAAGTTGAACCTTAAAATAAATAATCATTTCAATTCAGGTGGACCTAGAAGCCGCACAGCGTCATTTAAATCAGATACTGTCTGTGAAACCAAAGAGTTGGGAGGCACTGGCACAGCTGATTGAAGTGCAGTGGCGGCGCGGGAAACTGTCCGAAGCAGAACAGGCTTTAGAAGCAGCTAAAGCAGCTCTAGGCGAAGAAGAAGATCCAGGTAAATTAAAATAGTAATAATGAAATTACCGCATTCTCGTAAGCTTCAGATTTACGTGCGCGAAAACACCCAGATCGCGCACAGTGGGTTGGCATGGTGACCTCAACCATTCGTGCAGTCGAAGTATCAAGTTAAGCAATGGAATAGTAACGGCGATTTAGGTTAAAAGAAAATCCTTTGTCTGGCTATCTAACAACGGAGATTATTATAAACCTGTGTGTGTGATTTTTATAGTAGTATAGTATAGTATAGTTTATAGCCTGTGTAATTTCTTCTGCTGGAAAAATGTCCGTCTATACAAAAATGTTTAACATTGATCGCCACGCTTGCTTACTGCGGGTTGATGATGCCCGATACCAATAATTGGAAATACTTTAACTAAACAACTTAAAATTTTTGTGATTCGTCTCTTGTCATCAACTGTGCATCATTGGGCCCCCACACTGAACCTTACACGATATACAGTACATAAGCCATACCCCCGATACAGGCTACTGGTACTGCTCGGGCGTGTGCCACGCGTACAGCGGGCGCGCCAACGCGGCGCTCCGCCAGCTGAACCAGTCCCGGCGCTCGGGCGCGTGGGGCACGCGCGCCGCCCGCCGCATGGTGCGCCTGTGTCTGGCGCATCACAGCCCGCACGACAACAGCGACGCCTTCCTCGGACCCGCTGATGACTCGTCAGTACATTGCATACAGATATTATTACTTCCAAGCAGTTCTTACTCTTGCTACAGTCGCGCAGAACACTCATAACTGACTCTGGCTTAGGCAAGGGGGAGTTTTCAGCCGCAGCAGCAGAGACCGATTTAACTCTAAACCGTGCCCTCGGCGTAGGTTGAAAAAATAAGGTCTTACGCTGTATTTTAACTGGTGCGACCAGTCGACTAGTAAAGTAACCGCGAATATTATTGGCGGTTACATTTGATTTCACTTAGTTTCTTTTTTTCTTTCATAAATTTGGATTGCTTGTTTACCTCATTTGGAAGTCTTATCTACTACACCATGAATCGCTATCTACTCAATCAAGAAAATAATTGCGAAAAATAACCTTTTTACTTGCGATAAACATGTTTATTGTCATTTGCAGGGATACAAGACTCTTAGCTCTCAGAACAGCCGAAAAGCTTTTAGGCGAAGTAGCCCCAATGGATCGAAAATCGTTGCAAGCAATGTTGCAATTGGCAACAAAACAAAAACCTCAAGCGGAGCGCGTACTGCAAGATCTGTTGCCATTCGCTACAGACGAAAGCTATCAAGACGACCCATATTTGATTCTGGCTATAGCTAATGCGTAAGTACTTCCTTTTAACATAGCGAAGGACAAAGGCCTCCCTAATAGCATGCCATCGAGATCTATCTCCGCCCAGCCATCTTGCGAAGATTATCCACCGTGCCTATGTCCAGCAGTGGATGAATATGAGCTGATAATGATGATGATGATAGCGAACGCATACGAAACTCATTGCTTTAAATACACTGTTTCAGGTACAACATAATAAAGCAACCAACTCGAGCGAAGAACATTTTGAAAAGGACAGTCTCAGCTATACCTTGGACACCGGAAAAAGCTGATGGGTTGGAAAGGTGAGAGTTCATATAAATAAAAAGAGACACTTTTTTAAGTATGTTAGAGCTAGTTGTTTATTATTATTATCTTTTTAGGTGCTGGCTAGAAGTAGCTGATAGTCAAATAAGTTCGGGAAGAATGGATGCTGCAAAGGAACTGCTCACTAAAGTTCTGAATCATAATAACTCTTGCGCCACAGCATACCAGTACTTAGGTAAGATATAGACATTCCTTTAGGCTTTTAGTTATTCATAAAAATAGTATCTATTTGTCATTGTATTCTTAATTAACCTTTATTTTTGTTTCCTTCCTGTTATTAGGATTTTTGGCTGAAAAAGAACAGAACTACAAAAGCGCGGCTCACAACTACAACAACGCTTGGAGTCACGGTGGTAAGAGCGATCTCGCCGTCGGCTACAAACTGGCTCACTCATACCTCAAGCTGAAGAAATATCCAGAGTGCATCGTCGTGTGCAGGCATGTACTTAAAGTGCACCCGGACTACCCCAAAATAAAAAAGGAAATATTAGAGAAAGCCAAGTCTAATTTGAGGACATAGATTTTTTTGTCTAAAAAAAGAATTAGGACCTAACATTTTGTCGAGAATATAAGCATACAGTGTTCGTGGTTTTCATGCAAATGGTTAATGTTGATTTACGTACACATGTCTGTGATGTTTTAAAGCACATTTTTTAAATTATATACGTTTGTATATGTC
Organism: Trichoplusia ni; assembly: GCF_003590095.1. Taxonomy (NCBI): domain Eukaryota; kingdom Metazoa; phylum Arthropoda; class Insecta; order Lepidoptera; family Noctuidae; genus Trichoplusia; species Trichoplusia ni. Next base: position 2,602,547 of record NC_039491.1, read on the forward strand.
TCAAATAGGTAGTTATTGTAAAATAATTTTCAATAAAAATGCATTTGAACTTACATAAATATATTTGATTTCAACTCAACAGTTGTGACATTTCTGTATTACTGGAATATAAATGAAAAATACTGTTTGTATCTACGCTACTGTGTTTCTACGTGATAAGTGTTTATTCATCCTTGTTCTCCTCCTGTTCGAGAATGGTCTTGAAACAGAATGGCTGGAAGATGTATCCCAGACCGGAGTAGAACTTGCTCATGAACTCCACCCTGAGGAAAAAACGAAGGGTTATTAATTATAATGATTTGTATGGATGGTTTTCAGTGTGTTTCTGATGGGCTTTTAAAGCAATATATTCGTACTTTCACAATGGTAACAGCGCCGCTTACAGCTAATAGCACGATAATGCGTAATATTACAGCTGAATTCATTAGAAACTGTCCACATCTCAAGTGGTTGAACAGTTCTTAATTTGACATGGCCAAAGAAAACTAGGTTCTGCGTTAAGAGTGGTTATTTATGCGCGTCAAAATCTTCGATTACATGCGCCTATCCTTTTCGCCGGTTTCTTTTGGTACTGACACTAGATGGATTTTAGTCATTTTACAAGTACAGGTACTGGTATGTAGATACATACCAGTGCAAACGCAGGGTGTGGAGGAAAGCGGAGAGGCCCTCCATCATGACGAGGATGGCGAGAGTGAAGAGCGCCCAGAAGCAGAACGCCACGTACAGCTTGATGGCGCCGATGTAGTCGTGGTCCTTCAGACCGAACGTCAACACCATGTTCCACAGTACTTCCGACAATTCTGGAAATAATTGTACAATATTAGTATTTTTGGTCACTTATATGATTATTGTAAGTACTAGCGTGTACCATAATAACAATTCTTGTTGTTACTAAGTAAAAAAATACTAGGCGTAGGAACAACCATGGTTCGAGATGTATTTTTCAATTAAATCTGGTCGATGTGATGGCTGACACGAAAATAAATCTGATATGATCTTATCTAAAAAACAAGCCTGTGCCAAATTACTCGAAAGGCTGTTTAGACTAGACAAGAGCTGTTTAGTTTAGTATGGGTTATTGATATTTTTCTTTTCTTATGGTGTCCTTCCAACGGCCAGTATATCTCCTTCAAATCCTTCCATAGTTCAATGATAATAATTAAAATAGGCGTAAGTAATTCGTGTTTACCTGCGTGAGCAAGCGACAAGGCCCACAGTCGGAGATAAGAGGCTGTGTGTGAGATGGTACTGAGCACGTATTCAATGGTGTGGATGGCTTGGTGGATCATGATCTCGCTGAAGGGCTCGTCGTCGTGGTCGTGGCTGGCCTTCGCCGCGGGCTTGGGCACGGCGTCGGTAACGTCGGTCTGTTCCTGTAGCTCGATGCCCTGGTTCACGCTGCCGTTTGAGTGTTCAGGCTGGAATGAACAGTTAAAATTATGTGAAAGGTACGTTTGATCGTTCTAACATTGATCTTGACGCCCAGGGAAGCTCAGCTCAGGTCTAAACCTAGTTTTATTTTGATTCGATAAACTCATTAGACTCTGCACTCAGACGAGCGTTCTCACTAATCGAAGTATTGAAATAGTATGTGCGACAAGTGTTATTATGAAACTTCGCAATGAAGTTCATTTCAGTATGTCCCTCCCTTGTTCAAGATAGCAGTAACTAACTACTAAATACCATAAAGTACAGTTACATCATGTTTTACAAGTGTAAAATGAGTTAGAGTAAAGGCAGAGTATGTACCTTAGCGTCCTTCTTCTTGCTGGCCATGAGCAGGTAGAGCGGCTTGCCGAGCAGCATGACGGGTATGCAGCAGAGCGCGGCCAACACGAACACCCGCTGCACGGTGGGCTGCGACTCGTACATGTACTCCTTGCAGCCCTCCGCCGCCGGAGTGCTCGAGAACAGCATCATGTTGATGAACAGGATCAGCACGGACGGCGCGCAGCCCGCCTGGCTGGCCTGGTCTGAGGGGGAACAGAGGGTTAGTGCGCTTGCACTTGGCACTTAAGATCGGTGTGCCCTAGGATAACTAATTAGTGTCTTGAAACCTGCTTCTGAATCACCAGTATTTAATAAGAGAAGGTCTCTCAGTAAAATGAGTATTAGTGTGTTCAACGTGGTGCGTGTTGAAATGCTATGCATGCCCGCGCACCTATTAAATACGGGGACGCCTTACGGCGGTTCAGGTTTAGTCAGTAAGACTCTGACACTACCCACTTCCTCCCCCAAGGAGGTGGGTGTCCATGAGGATTTCCCCGCCTAACCAAAAAACAAAAAGCTTTAAGCAATCTTTTTGTTTTGGAGTGAAAAGTGCACTAGAACTTCAACCCACGCCGAAAACTATGTGAAGATTTCAAATCTCGCAAACAAATAATGCTTAATGCTGGTCCACCGTTGTTTGCCGGAGTCGCGAGGTCCCGTATGCGTTCCCGTTTCCGTATACATATTAATCATCGCCCAATTACATTCCAATTATTGGTTGACTATACCAAAAATAGTCTATCTACGGCTCCAAGTACGCCCTGTACTAATGCTCAATATCTTAATATTTAGGTGCAACAAATGTTAGGAATTAAAAAGTTCTGAAAACAGTGTTACCTTCGGCGAAGGTGCTGTAGTTGATCCACTTGAAGAACAACATGAATACCATGTACAAGAAGAGGAGGCACATGAAGATGACTTGCGGCAAGAATTCCAGGAAGATTGAGTAGCGGCGCTTGAAGAAGCTGTAAATAGAGCATTGTATTACCTACTAGGATAGTAGTATTCATTATTATTAAATCTAGACTGAAATTTCCAACTGGTAAGCAAATACTTCTCCACTGTTCTAGCACTAGTCACTCATGAGAATAATAGTAACCAATAAAAAATAATTTCCATCTATTAACAAGATAAATTTCATTGTTCTAACGCTTTGCGACGACGGCGACGAATAGCTTAAAAATATCATTATAATATGAAAGTAAGTTATAACTTACTTGTAGTTGACGACACTCATGCAGACACCGAAGATCATGTGCAGGACACCGAAAATGATTGACAGCTTCATTTTGTATGAGTTCAAGAAGATGATCTTGTTGTCAGCAGTCTGGAAAACAAACATACGATATTAAACTCTATACATAGGAGTTTACGATACAAATTGGCAAAACAGGAAGCTTCAATGTGTATGATAATTCAATAAGTTGTTACTGAAAATTTATAGGGACATAGAACATTAATGTTTTTATTTAAATATCTCACCTGCCAAATAGGATCAATACCGATGAAGTACGGAATGTCGCTGTACGACTCTTTAGGGTTCAATGTCAAAGCCGCATTAGCTTCCATGGTCTCGTTATCGTAAGGTATAGTCCACGAAGATCCGAAGATGTTCATAGATTTCGAGAAAATGTCGTTGTAGACCAAACCAGTGTACATTGAGAAGCAGCCCATGAGAAGAATGATGTAACGACCGGCGAAGAAAATGTTCCAGATTTCGTTGGTTGACTTTTTGGCGGCGAGGGAAACCTCTTTGGCGACCATCCAGCCACCGAACAGGGCCATGATGAAACCGTGGCCCAAGTCGCCGAACATCACGGCGAAAAGGAACGGGAATGTGATGATGGTGTACAAAGCTAGAAAGCAATAATTGTTAGATTAATGTTAGAATATATTGCCTTTCGATGAAAAAAAGGCTGTGGGTAGCTGGTCCAAGACAATGATTGAATATTCTGCATTGCTGTCTTAAATCTTATGCTGCTCTCAGATTATGAGAAAAATAAACACTTTAAATGGTCACATAAACTGCAGATCTTGACTGCGTAAACGACCACGGCCGTTCATCTAAACATTTAAATTAAGTGACAAAGTAATATGGTTTTACCTGGGTTACATTCCCTGTACGAGGCAACACCGTAAGCGTCGATCAGGTTCTGGAAGCCGCGAGTGAAGCGGTTTGTGCGGTTGAAGGTCGGCGGCTCCTCGTCAGACTCGATGCAGTTCAGGAAGGATGGGATCGAACTGCCGCACGCGTTCTATACAGTTTGAAAGAAAATGTGGTGGTTAATAGGTAGTTAGGTACAGAATTTAATAGTTAAGGGGACTTGAAACTGAGTGACTTTGTAAGGCCCTTAGGCTACCTTAAGTTGGTTGCATTTTAAAGAGTACTAATACTTTCATTCTTTCTGTTTATTCTTCGGTAATCGTAAGGCTTATTGCCTGATATCTGAGAATTGAAGCTATAGTATTGGTTTTAAAAAACAAATAATAATAATAAATCATAATAATAATAGATGCGGACAACATCACATACATTATTCTGACCCCAAAGTAAGTTGCTAAAGCACTTGTGTTATGGAATTCAGATACAACGAAGGTACCACAAACACCCAGACCTGTGACAATGTAAAATTGTGAATTTTTACATTGACCCGACCGGGGGTCGAACCCGGGACCTCAGAGCTAGCGACACCTTGAAACCGGTGCTCACGCCACTCGACCACGGATCCCTCTCTTTCCTAACCAGAACCCTAGAAATAGAAAGAAAGAATAAAAACAGATTCCCAAATCACGATTTCCCGCGATTTAATATACCAGAAACGTCTGGCCGGGCTGTGAAAAAGTCAGATATGACAGCATCATTAACGGTAAAACGGGGTGAATAGAGGCTTTTTTGAGGTGGATAGAAATAGAGTCTTTGTTAAAACTTGGACGTTTAACAAGACGAAATATAAAGATTATACTTAAATTCTCATGCATTTCATAAAGTAATTGTGTTAAAGCATTTTTATATTAGAAAATGCAGGCGACCCCCTAAAAAAAAAGTTTCTGTTCACCCCGTTTTACGATACTGTATATTAAATAACAATTTACGCTAACTACTTACAGATCCATCAGCCAAAGCCTTCTGTACATTGGGCAGGTCGGCAGTGGGCACCCAGCATTCTCCGATCAGACACTTCTTGGTGACGTCCATGTTGAACAGGTTCAGTGTGTGGTAGATAGCCTTCATCTTGCGAACCATGATGGTCCAGCTGGCCAGCTCCTTGGCAACGCTGGCTAGGACACGCTGTCTGTGATCGCGGGTCTGGTTCAACACCTTTTGAAGGAAAATAGGTTTTATTTTAATTGATTTTGAATTGTGTTTGGTTTGAAAGGATAGACAACAACTATTTATTTAAAAAACATTGCTCCAACATTAATTTTATAGTTTGCATTTATTGTTTTTTGTTCTGTGATAGCAAGGTTTATATTGGAACCTGTTAAATGACTGTTTTAATCCAATGTCTATAAAGTTCAGAATTAACTGATTTTGTATTTTCTTATTGCGGGTGTGGTTTAGATTCTGTTAAACGATATTTGTTTTTAAGAGAATGTCTATAAAGTAAAAAACATATTGATGTGATCATAGTGAATTATTTGGTCATGTTAAGATATATTTGGTAATGATGAAATTTGATTTATTTTTAAGTTCTTGCAGCGTAAAACTATTTGTACTACTTCGAAACGTCAAGAAAGACTTCAGATGAGATGTTATCTCTCTCTACTTTTGTGTTGCTAAAAAAACATTGACAAGGATAGATTTCAATACGTGATCTAAAAGGTATTTGTACAGAATTTCAAAACACGACGCAGTAAGTCATATAATACATTAAATATACCTACTGAAACGGTCACGTAGGTTGTAGAACAATGTACGAAACTAACACAAATATCTGTATCGCTCTCAAAACATATTTTATTGACGTCCATGTTCTCATAACATAATACATCATTTATCGTCATGCTTGGAAGTTAATTTTAACACTACAATAAACATACTGGATAATGACTGACCCACTGTACAAGAAGACATTTTTAAGTCTGCTAGAGAGATTGTAAAATCATTTAATTTATTTGCTAATATGAATACAGAAAGAAATACATGTTTTTAGATTCAAGCGATGCCAGCGTATGGGCTACGGTTTAGACAAAAAGGAATTCAAGTTATATTATAGTTAGTTTTATTGTAATAGAGATAATATGTGTGTATTATACGCAGTGACAGCCGAGTGGTATGCCCATCGGTCTGCCAAATCAAATGTTATAGCTTCAAATAAGTAAGTAATTATCACTTGTTGGAAACAGTATTGTATACCATCGTGATTAATCCAGCACGCCTGATAATCTTCAAGGGCGTGTTTAAAACCACTTCAACGTCGTGATTGAATAACTCTGATAGTGGCAGTACATCAACCATACAAACAGAAAAATTACTTATACCTCCACAGAGGCCGAACAAGTACCTTATATCCTTTAAAAATGCTACATACCATGTTAAGATCTTCGAGCCTGGTCCTGACGCCCTTGACCATGTCCTGTCGCTCGGTGTTGGAAGGCGGGCAGGGGTAGAGCGACGCGTGGAACCCGGAACACACCTTCTTGATGCGAGACTTCAGCTGTTCACCTTGGAAGAAGGCCACGAATACCGTCTTGTAGATCTCATTGCCCTGCGAACGGGAGAATGATTGAGATTTTTTTTTGGTTCTGTTAAGAGAAATCGTTTTGAATCAGGTTGAGGTAGAAATTAGAAATGTGAATCTTAATTCATATGAGGTAGTGTTAGTTTACAAAAAGATATTGAAGACTAAAATATAATGCGTTCGAAATTAACGAACACCAATAAAATAACACAAACTAAATTTTACTTTATTCTACTTTTGCAATAGGTTTTTGCTTTACCGTATAGTATTGAAAATTACTGCCAAAAGACAATATTGTAGTATTGATCAGCACTTTTTGTACATAGAAAATTATCATAATTCCATAAGCATGCTTACAGTAGAAGGGTCCTCTAGCGGCTTGTCGAGCTCCGCGCGGCGCAGGAAGACGTTTCCCCGTGAGATGCGCCACAGCATCCTCTCGAAGGCGGGCACGCGCTCGCGCTGCACGACGCCCGCCACGAAGCCCAGCCGCCCGCGAGCAGCCGCCTGCTGGCCCGTCTCGTCCGTGATCAGGGACCTAGCAAGGAGACTTACTTTATGTAGGTACTTTTGTTAACATAGATGTTAAGAAGTCCAAAATTCTAGCCAAAGAATGAAGAATAGAATAGCTGAAGTTTAAAATATTTTGATAACGTGGTAGAGCTGTCGAAAGCGGCAAAGTGCTTAAATCTATACTTAATGTATAAAGCTGAAGAGTTTGTTTGTTTGAACGCGCTAATCTCAGGAACTAATGGTTCAAATTTAAAAAAAATCTCGAGACCATTCATCGAGGAAGGTTTTAGGCTATATACCACCACGCTGCGACTAATAGGCGCGAAGATACAATGAATAATGCCGTAAAAACAGGGAAAATTATTCATCTTTGAGGGCTTCTGTTCAAAAATTCCTAACTTATATCTTCTAACCACGCAGACAAAGTCGCGGGCAACAGCTAGTTTGGAATATAGTATAAGCGAGAACTCTGAAATACTATCAGGAGCTAGCTTAGATGTGATTTTTGAAAGAGTCAATGAGTGTTGGAAAAACCTTTCAGATAATATTCTGGAGTAGGAACAAAAATACATAACCACATCCTTTTAAAAAAACAACCTAAAATTTGTTTGACATCAAAAAATAAGCAGCGAATTGATTAAATACATTTCATACAGGTTCCAACATTAATTTTCTCGTCCATGACATAATATAACCACCGTCATAGACAAGTCATGACGTCACATGGACCAGATTCGAAGTGATGTTAATAAAAATGTGCTAATTATTCAATCTTTTCTTCCCTCGTAGAGTTATAACAACGTCATAAATTGTGGTTATGTATTGTTATATTCAATTGATAATTCGACCTTCTATTTAATGACGAAAGTGTCATCTTCTTAACTTAACTTCTTACTTAGGTAAAATATATGACAATTTTCTATGTATAAAACACGAGATATAGCTGATTTTTCATTAAAACGTTATTCACGTATTTTCTTTTTCTTTGCAAAAGTTTTACGGACAGGGTTTCAGGTGACATCACAATTCGTCATTCATCACACAAGAATTGATAAGGGCTTTGTTTATTCAGTGTCTCAGACGTTGCTTGCCTTAAAACCCTTAATTAATTTTTATTATCACTTCCTAACAAACATGACTCAAGCGTAAATCTACACCTAAAATTAGCAGACATACATTGTAATATCAGATTAAGATTAAGCTCTGTCACCTTTCATGTTAATTTTGGTATTTAACCTAATCCTAAGTAAATTGGACACTGGAAAATTCATTTCTTACTCGCTATCTCTGTCAATCCGCTTGAAAATGAAAAAGACGGCATGACATCACAGTACGACTTTTGCTAGACTAGCTATTGCAGGCGGCTTCGAATACTACAAATCGAAAATGATCGGTAGGGAAAGTAGAATTGCATAAAATCGGGATAAAAACTACCCTATGTTTTGATCCAGCTTAAAAACTATCTGTGTACCAAATTTCGTCCAAATCCGATCAGTGGTATTTGCGTGAGAGAGCAACAAACATCCATCCATTCTCACAACTTTCCCTTTACAATATTAGTAGGATATCCAATACATTCTACTCACTTGGTCATGGAGTCGATGCCGATCTCCTCCTGCGCGATGAAGAACGCCTCGGTCTTCTCGAGCACGTGCTTCAGCTCGGTCAGCTCGAGGTAGTTCTGTTTCAGGTTCACGGCGTTGTGGGAAAGCTCCAGGATTTCATTTTCTGTCTTCTCCAAGTGAGCCTGTTGGATAAGGTTAATTTTAGACTTTTTCTCTTGGTGTCATGTTAAATGATAATACTGTTTTGGGATCGAATAATCCACGCAAATTGCTAACATACCTGGGCGCCATTTTGATGACGTAATTTGACAGTACATTTTTATTGAATGCCAATTTTACTGCTGACTTGTAATGTCGTCATTTTCACTTAATGCGATTTAGTTCCTATCTGCTATCAATTGGCCAGGATTATACATTAAAACATTTATTATTCTTTTTCGCTTTAAATAGTAATTTACGAAATTAAATTGGGACTTTATATATCAAACCGTAGGACAAAACGTTTTTTAAACCCAGAAGAGAAAAATATTGCAGGCAGTACTCTAATTGCAATAATAGGTTTGTACGTTAAAAACAGGAAGTTTAACATAAGATTAAGTAGTACACGCTAGTTTCTTCCACATTACGTAGTCAGCATTCATTAGTAATCTTTGAACCAGTTTCTGCAATTCTAATTATATGTTTCTTTTCTAGTTGTGCGTTGCAATTGTCATGTACGCACTTATTCATATAATATACAATATTCATATAGTCAGCGCATACTACTGCGCAAAGTTTTGCTGAATGTAAAATTAGACTCTCAATATTCTCTCATATCATGATTATGATCATGACTAAAAGAGCTCTGATAAAGAAATAAGTGGGGCGGTACGATTGATGAGAAGGTGGAGACCACTAAGACACATAAGCCCATAGTAATCACAATTCAAAATCACGTGTATTGTAAATGTCGTTCTCAAATAAGCAATTTAATCAACCCTTAATGCAATAATGTATCTTATCTACATGATCAGGTGGTACAAAACCGCTTGACACCTTTATTAAAGGTCTATCCTTCTTCGGGGTAATATCTCACCTCAAGATCGATGATCTCCCTCGGGTTAGGGGCTCTGGGGGCTTCCTTGACCGCGGGGATGTGGACTCCGTCCTTATGTACCTCCGCCTCAATGTACCGCAGTTTGCGTTCCATCTCATCGCAGCGACGGACTTCATTGACAAACTTACGCTGGAACGCGTTGACGTCCGGATTCAACTGGAAACAGAAGGTTATGTTAATAAATTAGGGATTAGTGTTCATAGGAAGATGTGTTAAGTGAGTTAAGTAGACATCTTGGTTGTTTGGATAAAAATGGATCCGGATTTGGTCTGATGTTGACGTATGTAAGCGCTGTATATACCTACTAAGTCCTTGCTAAGATTATTTTTCTCCGAAATTATTTCGTCTCAAATATGACTTCATACAATACGTTGCAGGATGACTGTTTTCATGTTGTACATCTCAGTGCCATCGAACGCTAAGCTGATATTTATTTAATCAAAATGCTTATTTTTACAATCATGTTTCAAATAATTACCTATTGCTGAGATGTCGTGCTAACAGTAAAGTCTATTACACTTAGTCATAGTGACACCATCATCGAGACCTAACATTGTTCTTTAACAATAATGTTTAATTGTGTTACAAATGTTACAACAACTAGTGACATAATGTCTCTATTTATAAACAGTATAGTAAGTACTTTCAGTAAACATTGTAAGACCCGAATCATAACACTCTCTTGTGTATGGTGAGTACACACGCGTTCAAATTACTATAATTAAAAATTCTCATTAACATAATACAAGTTTCAAGAAAAAAATCATTAGCTACAAAATTGCTTTGAAGATATTGTAACACAATATTCAAGAAATTTATTTTGAGCTTGTCTGCTCGTTAAAATTGTCCTCTATTAGACTTCATTGTCGATAGTCCATAAATGCCGGCGGATAATTATGTTTAATTTGTTCGACACTTCAGTCTGGTGTATTTTAAGACAAAATTATCAGGTAGGTACCTATTTAACAGTAGATATATTGTATTGTCAGTTGAATACGATTACTTTTGAAATATGGTTTGACATTGTAAACTGATAAAAGACAGATTTTGTATGTTTTACAAGAATGATGATAATTAATAATAATAACAGATAAAGGCATCCAGATATTGAAATTATGTCCCCTTGTTCGCCTTTAAAAAAGGACTGGATCTGAAGAGAGGTACGAATAACACATATGAATTTGGCACAAACCGCTGCTTATCTAATTTAAAACCTAGATGGAAATATCCACTACAGCCAAATGAACAATGGCGTTGTAAAGCTTAGCCTTAGGGTTTTACAAAAACTAGACAGGGCCGCGATATAACTAGATGTCTAGATTGGGAATAGGTAGGAATGAATAAGCAAGGGCAATTCCGAAGGTTGTCTGGAAGATATCGCTTTTAGCGATAAGACCGCCATTGTACCCTAACATTGTATGTATTAAGAATCACTGCTGTAATTCCATGGTGTACAATAAAGAATATTCTAATTCTAAGGGCAAACGAACCAAACTTCGGGACGTCGGTGTCACAATAACGAGGATGAAGTGGAGCTGCGCAAGCCACTTGACAAGAGGAAGAGGCGGCAGGTGGACTATAGCGGTGACAGAATGTTGGCTAAGGCAAGATAAAAGAAGCTTCCGTCTTCCCGGAGTCGATGATATAGTAACGGTCTCAGGTCAAGTCTGGATGGGGCTGGCACAGAACCGTAAAAAATTGACATGAGAAATGGGGGACAATGGCTGTGGATGATGCCGATGAACCAAGGAATTAGAATCGCCCTCTAGAGTTGAGAACTATGCTCAACAAAGAGTATTCGGACGGACTAGATCTTACATTAACATACAGTTTTGGTCCTTTTGGTAATATGGGCTGAATGCAAAAAGACTAACGTTAACGTGTTTTTATAACTCGACTTATTGCCTAATAGAGCTCAACTATGTATTTAGTATAAATATTCCTTAAATGTAAGCATAGATAAACTGGCAATGCAAAGCGCGTTCTAGTTTTATTTAACTAGTCGTATGACGTAATTGCACGACAAAATTTAAATGTGTAAATAGTTTGTCATATATTAGATATTTAGTATTTTAAAGTCAAGTATTTTCCATCTAAATCGTACAAAAATAAATAACGGGGAAAAAGAATTAAAATATTAATCTTTATTTCTTCGATTCCCATCGATTTTTTTATTTTATTTCTCAAACGTAAATTGATCAAATTGGATGTGAATGAGTGAATGAAATTAACGCTTGTCGTTTTACCTTTATGTGCATCTATAACAGCTTAGTTGTTACGTCTGAACTTCTAATAAACTTTAAAGCATTTAATCTTTGTAATTGTTTAATGTTCACATATTCTTTTATTATCTTTCTAATGGATTCAAAATATTATTTGCTTAATAGATACTTTAAAACGTGTAGAGCAAAATCTCGTCTCAACTTTGTAAGAATAAATATCAATACACGATGCTCAGAAATCAAAAAGTATGACACAGATCGTGTCAAAAAACTTTGCCCGTTCAAGATTATAGTTGTATAACTATATTGGTATAAGATTTATTGATTAGAAATTACCATCATGTTTACATAACACTGTGCGAGTGTTTAGTGCGTGGGTGAGATGAAGTACCACAGAACAAGGCTGTGAGAAATAGTTCAACATCTGTAGAAATGTTACAAAATGCCCTGTTTTAAAAAATATTCGAATCGGAGAGTTGAATGACCTTGTTGTCACTCTAATATAACACAGCTAAACAAACAGGATTTAGTACTTTAAATTCGGCGGCATAAGTGTGTGCACGTGCAGAAAGACAAACACAGGTAAAGAATATGGGCTATAGAAGAACCATCGTAAAAAAATACATGTTTTGAAAAATTCCAGTATTGAGTTTCATTATTATTAAATAATTACTGGGTGACTGGCTTTTTTGTATTTGCAGAGCTTTCTAGCAAGAACATGATACTTTCGCGACATCTTCAGCCAGACAAATGTTTTTACAGAGAATCGTTTGGACTATGAGAACGAACTTGAGAGTAACAATGTAAAACAAAACCTACTGAGAGCTAATTTACATTATCTGCATATAATTACGCCATAACTACGGGAAGAGCAATAAAAAATACAGTAAAATCTATTGAATTACTATAGGATTTAAATAGGTACTTCATTGTTTTAATGTTTTCATTATATTCTCACATATGATTTTTATGTGAATTCTATGTTAATAAAGTCATTGTGGTGTAAATTGCGATCAGGTGTCATGGCGGAAACCGGTCCGGCGGGAGGCCTAACCTTAGCGGCCAAACATTGCATCCTTCGTCATGGTGAGCCAAGACTCGCGAGGCGCACGCGCAGATGCATTGCGATTTTATTCCGCTAGTATTGCGTATGACTGTCTCGACTGATTTATCATTGAATGAGTTTTATTCGTGGGTATAGTCATTTAAAGAAATAGTTTTGATATGAAAGTCAATCTTTTAGAATATTAATAATTGATACTTATTAAAAAAGTTTAAGAAAAAAATTATACATCAAGGGTATTTAAATTTCCAACCAAAGGTTATATTATCTGTGTGCAATAAAAACCTATTTTACCTCTCCTGCATTATCGTATGAAACAATCGCTCAACGACAGCTTACTTTAAGATATAAAGTATTATAAGATAGTACAATACACACAAAAACAACATCATTGATCTCTAAAGTCTAGATAAGAACACAAGTTCATGTTTTATCTCAGTCCTGCCACTCAAGCAGTTGCCAACTGACGGTAAGATACCAAGTAGTTCTTAAAACTCATGAAATCATTCCATTACAATGCTTAATGAAAATAATTGTCCGAGATGAAGACCTTCACAACACTATTTACATGAAACAACTCGATCATTAGTCTTATCAATCAAAGAAAAAAAATACCCACAACCTGCATAAGGAAAAATATTTCAACTGCTACCTTTTACAAGCAACTGCGATCTGACAGAATAATTTATGCCCGTGTTGCATGGCCGCGGGCGAAGACAGACCTTGCTGGACCACCTTCAAGTGGCCCAAATTGCCAGCTCGCTAACCTTACCCGATCGAACAACTCCAACTAACTCGTCACGCTTACAACTTTCCGATGATTATGCAACGACTTTTTTTTCGCGTCACTAGATGAGTATAAATGGTAAATGCGAGAGGATGTGAACGTTATATTTTTTGAAATTTGGCCTTATAAATAATATATGTGCATGTATAATCACGCTGTCAAATTTAAGAGTAATTGGCACAACTGAAGTCCGGAAAGCACTTCCCTATGGTGTTTATGAACGTTGCCTTCAAAGTTTCAAGGTCTGAAACAGGTATTGCGAAATTACGAATTTTACGTTTAGAGAAAAACAGTTCATGTTTATGAAGCCTTGTTCAGTGATGACGAAGATTTAACATAATTCTCCAAATCAACGACTCATTGTTTCTTGGATAAATAAGATACCATTTGCATTCAACGGCAAAAAGAGGAAATTTTGTGATTAGTACTTACGTCTCTAAACTGTACGGTGCCGGCTTCTCCCAGCTCGGACACGGAGGTGTAAGCCGCCTCGGGCTGTATGAAGAGCTGGCATAAAGCCATCTCTTCGCTGCGGAACATGGCCCCCATACTGGTGGTCTATTATGCCCCTCGTGTTTCTGAAAATAGACACACACCGCATTAGTTTAATTACCCTAATGAGCAGCTGTCAAGAATAAAATTAGAAAATAAACACAATTTTTAAGAGAAATTTGATGTTTGCTAGTAATTTATCTGCAACAAGCCAGTGGATGCTATCACGAATGTGGTATAAATAAAGTATAAAAATTGTAGAAAAATCACTTGTATGTAAGTACGGCAAGCCGTAACTAATTTCACTTAACATATAGCGAAAAAGAATTTTGTTGGCGTGAATTAATTCGATCCATTGCATGTTATTCATCAAAATAGTCGGAATGCTGCTATAAACGCATGGTGCGAGCCTTTTAAGAGCTGAGGTCTCACATTGTGCCGGCCGCGCACCTTATTAGACACCGGTACATGTGTCAGTGGAAGGTACAATGGGAAAACGTTCGCAATTGATTTGGCGGCCTCTGATTGAAATGGGGGCAACTTCAACTTATTATCATTCAACTTCGTCACAAGGTTGACTTATGATTACTTATTGCAACTTATCGGTATCGTGTGAATTGACAGTCTTGACATTGCATTGCTATTAACTGTGGCAGTGGCAATATTGAATTTACTTGTTTCACGCTAATAATTAATCTAATTGGTACATATGAGTCATAAGTGCAGTTACTGTCTCCGGAGTTTCTTTGGAGGTAAAAAAGCAAGTTGAAAATAGAATGTTATCGATTTCGATAACAGCGTGAAATGAACGCAAGGCTAAGAGTGCTAAGACACAATGTTAAGTAGTACTTCAGTTTAATGGACAATGTGACCTGGAATGTGCTTTTGAATTCTCAAATGGGTTTATTAGCCGCTTATCAAGTAATACGCGATAAGGAACAATTAAGTAGGTCTTAGCCTGCAAACTTTACATTCGTACTAAAATAAAACTCATAAAAATTGCAAAAAGTTCTGGATTTTTCGTTAATATTTGAATTCAAGTGCACATGAATGGTGCAGTTAACCTTCGTACCTACACACGCAATTACTGCGTCAACATTCGCTCGAAGATCCGGCCTCAAAATTAATTAGTCTTTCAGTTCTGATGGTGTAGAATAATTGCAATACAATCAACATGGAGTGACTCATTATACCAATTACTGTTATTGAGTGCACCGCTTTTTACGAATTAAAACTCGAACGAGTTGTGGCCACTAACCGTGACACAAGATATTCGACACGCGTGCTCATGCGTGCCACCACTGTTTTCAAAAGCAAACAGTTTCATTAGACATTATCGTCTAATTAAGATCATGTAGGTAAGAGGTATTTGTAGGCCGTCACACACTGATTGAAAATTGTGGATTTTATTGTATTATCGTTTATTACAAGAATTTGTGTTTGCAGAAACGGCGATACTTTTCTTCAAAATGTTTGAAGAATGAACGTGTTTAAGAAGTACGTGTTTTTTTTTTGGTAACTAGTATTGGGTATATTGGTTATTACCGCAATTAAATGCTACGTAGGTAAGCAAAGGAAATTTTCTTACAGCCTTTGAACATGAACGTGATTGATCTTTGATCATGATTATTCAATTCTATTTTTAGTCTGTTGTAGCTCATTAGTGGTATAAGCGTTAGGTATATCAAAGTACGAAATGCAAAAATATTGACGGTGGTTTGCGTAATATTGTTATTGTTTATGAACTAGGCGGGAACCAAGTGTTTTCGTTACGACTTGCTTTGCTTGTTCAGAATACGAAGACCTAGTGTTCTCAAGGTGATTTCACTCAATAAGTGAATTTAAAACCTCTAATCTGAATATGTGAAAATCATATAAGTTACAAACACAAAACTGTAACTGCTAGATTTATCATAAGTACAGAGTCCAATGTATTTCTAAACAGCTATGATCTTGACTCGACCTAGGTTTATGGAAATTCTATATTGCAAACGTATTATGGCTATAAACAAATGAACTGACTAAGGAACAAGTGAATATTTATCAAGATTATTAAATCACCATGAGTAATGCAAGGCAAGTGACAAAAAACGCTCGTCTTGCTTGCAGTACGTTCCCATCCACTGAAGCAGGAATCGACGTTCGCGGTCAGTAGCAAGGCCAAGTTTTTGCGGACCTCCAACTGTTACGCGGTTAAGTTTTTGTGATAAACGTTATTCTATTTGATAATAGTCTTATCAACTGCCAACTGCCGACTTCCTAAACATTTTTTTACGACCAGCTAGTGACAAAACGAGACGAATGAAGACGAATTTGCTTACGAAATTGTTGTAACGGTTGCCCAATTTTAGTCAACTATAAAAAGTGGTGGGTTTCTGAAAATTAATCCCGAGATTCTAACGCTTTCCAAGTTGTTTGCCATAAGCAATGCTGTCTTATCAAGTGCACCATATTGGCACATTCTTAGGTGGACTTTTTCATGTGTAATCAGTTTCGCAAATATATGATATCGTTTACACCTTTGTTTAAATAATGTGATTCCTGAAAACATTACGTAGTGACATAAGGTTTGTTTAAGCTTAAGCACGATTTCGTCAAGAGTTATATGAAGTGCCCTGGATTTTCCCATATCACGTACCTGTGTAGGTAATTTCGTAATCTATTCTAATTTAAAATGAATGTTGCTAATAATAACAAACCACGTTCGTCATATTTGACCGTAATTACAGTTTCTTTTTATCTTAAAGATAGACACGTCTAAATACAATTAAACAAAGATACTCATTAAAAAATCGAGATAAAGATACACTTGAGTTGAAGAATACGCGCTGACGTAAGTAGAAACAAAAGATTTGAGCGTCTGTAGCCAGCAGATAATTTGAACGGCTGCTATGTAGTTATCATAACAAATGATTGACAAGACAGTTAAAGCGATTAGTAACGTTTACCAGACACAAACATGGGAGGCCTATCACCACGTCTTGAGTAAGTCTGTTGTTGTTGACATTATGACCTTTATAAATCTTTGTAGGTGTCCCAAAGGCGTTACACTTGTCAGTTCATCTTGAAATATTTAGTACCAGTTAGTTGCCGACTTGCGAAAGAGTAGAACAACCCATAGCAGGTATTTAGACGTATGCTGAACACGACACAAATATTGTTCTAACACATTAAATATTCATACGCCGTTGCAACCTTCTTCGAACGACCACGTTACAAGTTACGTACCTAAATATATTGTACTTAGTTTGTAAGGCAGAACACAAAGGTTTACAAAGGACATATACTAACCTGCAGATGATGAAGTAGATAGTATTAGTGCAATGCCATACGGGTACGACAAAGACTTAAAAATAAAAAATAAATCTGTAATTCCTTATAATGGTTTTCTAATGTTACTCTAATAGCCCGAATATTGATCCGTAAAGTCTAAGGATATGTTAAAAAAGTAAAGATTTTATCGGAATTTTACCAATTGAATTTAGTAAAATCTCAATATTTAAGTGAGTGGTGACTCCGGTTCACATTTTTACCATTAAGAGTTGACAAACCTTAGGATCTACCATAGTTCGGGCCTCGATAAATACAAATACCAAAGTGAATATCCAAGAACAAATGACAACTTGGCTCTATTTAATAAAACGTTTTATAAAATAAAAGAACTGGCCTACATTTCACAATCCGATATCAAGGAATTCAATGCAACATGTGTAGAGTAAATAATTTCTCCACAGCTGTTATTAGATCGACAGATTTATAAGAATTTCATTCAATGCGTGTAAAGATTGCAAGTATAAAAGCAAATATTGGTCAATACTTAGTCATGGCCTCATTTTTAAATTATATTTATTATGCTGTTATGACGGGTACATTTTACATTTCCATGTCGATTTTTTCCTATGAATGTATTCCTATCTAAAAAATTGAAGTGTCGGTTTGTAATATTGAAATAACTGTTTTTTCGTCTGTATGTTCCGGCTTATCTCTAAAATGCCTGGACCGATTTAGACGGGAAGTGTTTTGTTATTTTATAAAAATGAAATTCTTGTTAACTACTACGCGGATGTATTTGCGAGTACAGCTAGTGTAAAATAACACAGTTGACCCTCGACCTTTAATTTCCGATATAAGGTATTTATTGCAACACGACTGTTATAATTACTTGTAGCATTTACTTCAGTGTTCTGTGAGTATAAGCACTCCTCAGGATGTTGCCTTGAGCCAAAAACAACAAATCACAGTAACCGATCCATAATAGCTACTACAGATAGTTTACTACGTAAGTGGAAGTATTCTAAGAGTATCTATCAATAATGAATCGAATTTGAATTACATTCATCCATCAACAAATTTGCAAACCGCAAAATTTCCCTCCAAATTCCGATAGTAGTATTTGTCATCGGTGGAGCGTGTGACTGAGTCCGCTAATGATAAGGATATGGCAATTTTACCTTATTAAAGAAGAGCGAAATCAAATTTGAACATAAGGACCCTAATCTACTTCTTCCTAATCAGGGCCCCGATTCCACTATGTACAATGGCTAATGAATGAATGGAAATAGGATTAAAATCACACTATTCGTATTCTGATTAAAATTTTTCCACCACAATAATTGGAAATTCAGTACAGGGCGGAACGCTCACGGTCAATACAATGGATTTCCAATTAGTGTGTTGGCAAAATACTTAAGAGAATAGGAATAGTTTCAAATTTATCCTATTGCCATTCATTCATCGGCAATTGTGGAATAGCAGAATCGGGGCCCTGTTAAGAGCAACCAACATTATTAAGATCGAAGTCTTAACAATCTTATCTCCCCAAAAATAACGTTCGAACATCATTTTACAACAGATGGATAATTTAAACAGGATAAATTGTGCCAGTGTTGTGTTATGAAGGTTATCACGTATGTCGGTACTATATGTACATGCTAATCTATATATAGGTAGTGTAATGTGGTTCTGTTCTCAAAGGCCAATCGTTCACTGTCGGTTTCCGGTGTCTACTTAGCAAGCTTCCGATTACCTGACCTTTCGTTTTTACGGGAATTGAATGTAACTGCAATCAATCAGTCAGCATTTATATCTGTTTCTGATAGTTGGCGTTTATTAGTTGATTGCTTAAGAAAATCTATTCTGGCGCAATATACTTGTTAATCTCCGCAAAAGCTATAGATCAGTTTTGGGGCATAATATAAGCTTTTTTTTTTATTTTACGAGGAAAGTCGTGGACGAAGCTGTAAAACCTGTAAAGGACAGCTAGGTGGTTATATTTGGTCATTTTAAATGTTACGCTGGCTTGGTTGACGTACATGTTTTGTTCTGAATTAGGTGCGTCGTAAAAAAGTTATTGGAGCACGAAAAACTCGGGACCAAATGCCATTCATGTCGCAACTGTGTCCAAATACTTGTTCCTTTGTGTCCATGAGCTAACAGCTAATACACAGGTTTACTCTTTACCTCTTCGACAAACCAAATATATGAACTGAGGTGCGCATTAGTAAAAAAAACCCGGGCTTTGTTCAAGTCAAAAGACTTCCTAGATCTTGTAAACAAAAAAGTTTGACTTTAAATAATAAACCATCTGCTCATTGAGGAATGCGTGTTTTTCATAAAAAGTTCTGCGCAGTACTTCAAAGTACTGGAATATTTCGACATGACCAGTTATAAACAATTGCAATATATGATATAAACTGACTAATTTTAGCGTGTAAAGCGATCGAGAGCATCACCGCATGTATATGATGACAGGCCATAACAAATAGCTATCGAGAACGTACTGTTATATATATGTAATGTATATGATAGTGCCCAACGGCTCTTTCTATATCCCTTGTCAACACTTTTGATAGTTCATAATAATAAGACGCTCTTTTTGCGACGGTTCGATTCCATCATCCGCGCGTGACACTTGCCCTATTTACCGAGTCCTAAAGTAATTAAAGTGTCCTTCAATATTCATCTAAGTTTTATTTCTTTGTTTTTTTTTTAAAAACCGAAATTCGGGAATCCTCATAACAATTTGGTGGCAGCGGTGGGATACCGATGGTGAAGGTATCCCTGGGACGTCTCCTTCTGGACTCGTATTCTAAACTATTTTAAAGCATAAAAGTGTCGAAGTGCCAAAATTAACTCGAACTCAAATAAAATAATAATAATTCAATATTCATATCTATTTTCGGACATCCTAAAATCTGAATAACTTTTCCCGTGGGTATTGTGATTGTGTTCCTGTTTCGTGCCTGATTCCTGAAAGGGAAAGCCTCTTCAACTTCAACAGACCAAAGAAATGGTCATGTTCCAGTACATTTTCTACGTGTTCCTGTAAGTCTTGAAAACATTATATTTCCCAGCGAAAGTGCAACTCATCTCTAACAATTCGAAAACAAGTGCGTGAAAGTGCATAAACCCAGTGAACTAAACATAAAGGTTTATTTTCTTGTGCGCGTTACTAATTCTAATTTATTTTTTGTTTGCAAACTTTATATTCTAAATGTCTCACTGTTATTGTTAACCATTACTCGGAATTATCACTATCAAGACATTCGATACCGCACTCGCTCTTATCTAAACCTCACATTACAGTTGCCGCCTATTACACCGAACTACATCTTTAGTGGACGCGTTATAAAATTTGTTTAATAAAATGTCTCTTAAACTAGAAAAAAATGAAAATATTCAAATTGGAACTCTATTTAAATTTATAAAAACATTCGATGGCACACGTGAAAAATTGAATTCATTTCTAACTAATTGTGACAACGCAATTGATTTAGCTTCTGATACCCAAAAACCAATATTATTTAAATATATATTATCACAATTAGAAGGCAAAGCCGAAGTAGCTTGCTCCATTAAAGAATTCGACTCTTGGGACCAATTAAATAGTTTCCTTAAGACACAGTTCGGTGAAAGAAAACACTATGCCCATCTTATGACTGAATTACGGGAATGCCAACAACTAAATGAACCGGTTAACCAATTCGCATTACGCCTCGAAACTTGCCTTTCGAAGCTCTTAACAGAAGTAACATTATCCAATAAAAAGAAAAGCGAATTAGTTGGTCGTATAGCGGCTATGGAAGACTTAGCACTCCACACGTTTTTAATTGGCCTTAAGCCCGAAATTTCTAATCTAGTCCGCAGTAGAAACCCATCCACTCTCAACGATGCAATCAATTTTGCCGTCTCAGAGGAGAAGATCCTAAATTCGTATAATAAGCGTAATCCTCAAAGTTCAACATTACATCGTATTGCATTTAAACCACAATATCCTTCTCGTCCTTCAAACCATGATGTCAATTCTAAGCCGCAAATGGCTAAACAATATGACCGAGATAATAAAAATCTATTCTGTAGGTATTGTAAAAATCAAGGTCATACCATTGAAACATGTAGAAAACGCGAGTACAACAATAATCGGTTCAAGGCTAATCCATCTCCCAAATATCAAAAGCAACCTTATCAGGAGAACTATAAACCTGCTCGTGTTAATTGTGTAACCAGTGAAGATGACTATTATAATCCGGAACCACAACCATCCACGAGCACAAATGATACCCAATATGACGAAACCCACGATTTAAACGAATAGTGGGCTCACGGAGGTGCCTCGTGAGGCCCAAAATACGACCTCTCACAAAATCCTTCCATGTCAACGGCACCAATTTTCCTAAATCCAAGACCACACGGTAACCAGCCCCAAGCAAGTGTCCATTCTACTAAATCCAAGGACCACACGGGTAACCAGCCCCAAGCAAGTGTCCATTCTCCTAAATCCAAGACCACACGGGTAACCAGCCCCAAGCAAGTGTCCATTCTCCTAAATCCAAGGACCACACGGGTAACCAGCCCCAAGCAAGTGTCCATTCTCCTAAATCCAAGGGTCTCACGGGTAACCAGCCCCAAGTAAAAGCCCAAAACTGCTTTACTGACAATTTCCTGGAAGAAAATAAAATATATGAAATATCGTATAATCGAAATATATCCTTACCTCATGTCTGCATTCAAACATCCGTTTCTGAGAAACCACTTATTTTACTCGTAGACACTGGATCTTCGATCTGCCTTCTCCAAAAGACCTCTATTCAATCATACTCCGACCTGAAACTCAATGAAAACATAATTAAATTAAAAGGCATAGATAGTAAAGAAAATGCTGTACTTACCCTTGGTAATTTCGATATGAACCTTATATTCGGCAAAGAATCTATATCTTACCCATTTCACGTAGTAGAACCAATTGATTTCCCCTACGATGGTATCATAGGAAATAATTTACTTACCCATTATCAGTGTTCTATTGATTACAATCGTCATATTCTTAACCTAGGAATAAATAAAATTAAACTAAATTTCACAGACCCAATTTATCAAATACCACCTCGTTCTGAAATCACTGTAGAATGTTCAGTAAGTAACCCTGAATTAAAAGAAGGTCTCATTCTTGACCAACATATAAGTGATACGTTATTTATTGCGAATTGCTTAGCTAAAGTCAAAAGGAACAATCGAATTAACCTAACAGTTCTTAATACTTCTGAAGACCCTGTCTCTCTAAACTCTAATCTGCAACTTACCTTACACCCGATCAACTATGAAACTTGTCAAGTACATAATACTTACCAAACAGTTCTCGACAGAACTAACGAAGTCCTTAACCTTCTCCGCGTTTCACATCTAAATACAGAAGAAAGCGAAGCCCTCTATGACGTGTGCTCGAATTATTCCGATATATTTCACTTACCTAATGATCCACTTAGCTCAACTGACAGTATTCAACATGAAATCCGCACATCTTCTGATCAGCCCATTAACGTTAAATCTTATCGCTTCCCGGAAATACATAAGCAAGAAGTCAACTCCCAAATAAAGAAAATGATAGGTCAGAATATTATTAAACCTTCCTTATCTCCGTGGTCTTCTCCAATATGGATTGTTCCCAAAAAGATCGACGCTTCTGGTGAAAAGAAGTGGCGTATAGTCATTGACTATAGAAAGTTAAATGACATCACAATTGGTGAAATCTATCCTATTCCTAACATTGTTGAAATATTAGATCAATTAGGTAACTCTAAATACTTCTCTACTCTAGACCTTGCTTCCGGATTTCACCAAATAAAAATGTCTCCACAAGACGCTTGTAAAACCGCGTTCAGTGTTCCCCAAGGACATTTCGAATTCACTCGAATGCCCTTTGGTTTAAAAAACGCGCCAGCGACCTTCCAACGTCTAATGAATAATGTCTTAACAGGCCTTCAAGGCGAAAGATGTTTTGTTTATCTAGACGATATTGTCGTTTATTCACATGATTTAAATAGTCATATTCAAAATTTGACAGCAGTTTTTCCAAAAACTTCGTAGTTTTAACTTGAAATTGCAACCAGATAAATGTGAATTCTTAAGAAAAGAAGTCGGCTATCTAGGACACATTATAACAGAAAATGGCCTAAAACCTGATCCAAATAAAGTTAAATCTGTTCAAGAATTCCCAGTTCCAAAGTGTCCGAAAGATATAAAATCATTTTTAGGTCTTATATCTTACTACAGACGTTTTATCCCTGAATTTTCAAAATTATCGAAGCCACTCTCCTCTCTTCTTAAGAAAAATGTATCATTTGTTTGGACAAATGAACAACAGTTAGCTTTTGAAACGCTTAAAGATAAGCTGACTAGCGCTCCAGTCCTTATTTATCCCGATTTCACAAAATCCTTTAACCTTACTTGTGATGCAAGTAACTATGCAATCTCTGCTATCCTGTCTCAAGGCCAGTTGGCAAAGACCATCCCGTAGCCTATGCGTCTAGAACCTTGAACAAATGCGAAATCAACTATAGCACAACTGAAAAAGGAATTATTGGCTATAGTATGGGGCTGCAAAACCTTTAGACCGTACCTGTTTGGTCGTAAATTTATGATCATAACTGACCATCGTCCTTTAAAATGGCTTTTCAACCACACTGACCCGAGCAGTAAATTGCAACGTTGGCGTCTCCAACTTCAAGAATTTGAATACGAAATAGTCTACCGAAAAGGTAAGCTAAATTCAGCAGCTGATGCTCTTTCTCGTTATCCTGTCAACCCTGCATATCCTGCAGATCCTGATACTGAGCTTATAGATTTAGGTCCATTAGACATTAGCCCTTTCAATGCAGAAGTAGGTGACTTCAGTCCTTTAAATATTCCAAGTCCTATGAATTTACCAGATCCTCTAATTCCTGACGAAATCCTGAGTCCCTCTCCAGAAGTTTTAAACGAAAATCCAAACATAGAAAGGGAAAATGAATTACAGCCTTCCGCTAACCAAGTTCCCGGAACGCAGTCTCTGCCTTTAAATTCACCTGATACTTACTCAAAATTCCTGAAAGTTCCTCGGACTGT